>NC_134688.1:326711180-326936180 GCF_050947455.1 Rhinoderma darwinii | reverse complement strand
TTTACTATACGGTCTTATTCCCTTGAGTAGCCGCTAAAGCAATTAGATCGACGTTAGTATAAGGAAAAGGTAGGGGAACTAGGCATAACCCTAGTGACCCTAATTATAAAGGCGGTAGTAATAGTGGGTGCCACTAACCCCTTTAACATTGGCGAGCCAGCCCATACTGCTTTCAATTTATTTCTGTCTTTTGTACAATAAAGTTGTGTTAAAACGTGAACTGCAGATAGGCGGCGAGGCGTGGACAGGTAACGTACATACACGGTGTAGTGTTGGGTTATACTGTGCGCCTAGACCTTTTTGAAGTTCAGATGAGTAACACAATTTTATTTAAGGCTTGATACAGGATATAATTGATCAGCGAACCTATTTTTTTTTTTGTTTATTTTCTGAGGTATTAACGTCTTTTATTTTGCTTTGCGGCGTGCTGCTCTACGGCAGAAGTATCAACGTCGGTGTTCTTCCGGTGAAGTCCAGCTGATCGGGAAAAGGCGTTCCGGAAGAAAAGGACCTTTTTCAAAACAGCGGGTGACAAGGAGGACAACGCAGACGGAGATGACTTCTGGAACAGTGAGTATGGACTTCTCCACACTTAAACACCTCGCCAAAAACAGTAAATTTAATCCAGTAACACCCACGACATACAAGTCAGCAGGAATGCTGTGGTCCACTCTGCTGGACGAGGCTTATACACATGATAAGTTGTGTATTAGCAAGAGGAGTGTTCTTAACAAAACCTCCAAACGTCTCCACATGCTCGCTAAACTTATCTGTGTGTATGAGGAGACGTGGAAACCTGATCACTCAGAAATGAAGAGTGATTCCCCAAATCTTCACTGCCATTGTTGTGTCAACAATGTGAAGCAGGTTTGTGATTTGCAGACACAACTGGCAGAGAATGCCCAATGTAGAGATCAGCAAATTTGCATGCTGGAATCGCAGGTGATAGATTTGAGAAATCGTGGTGATGGTATTGATGCACGGCTGACTGGGTCTTATCCTGTGATCAATGCGTTTAAGGTTAAGGCAGCATCTACGGATGCGATCATTGCCAAGTTGAATGATGAGCTTGCTGCTAGGTCACAATTGGTTGCCAGTATGCAAAACATCATAAAAGATTTCTTAAAAATGTTACCGGCCTTGTCTTTTTCAAGGCCTGATTCCGCTGTAAGTTTGCCCTCTACAGGGCAAAAAGGGGGGAGTAGTAAGAGTGATGGATCAGATGTCACAAATCATGATCCCATCCAGAAACCTGAAGGTAACATTGTTACGAAAGTGTTACGCAGATGTAAGCGTACGATATTTAGAAGTGCATCCCTAGCCATGCAGAACTTTAAGAGATCATGCACTACTGACTGCCCTAAGTCCAGCAGAGCATGCACTGTTAAATGTTTTGCATGTGCCGGATCAGGCCACATTGCGAAGTACTGCGAGTCTTTGAGTACTAAGAAATGTGGTCCTGTTAAATGCTTTAAATGTGGTCAGATGGGACATATTGCAAGGAACTGCCACGGCATAAGCAACCATGGAAAGCCCAGTGAAATGGCAATAGAAAATGGCCACGTCAGAACAAAACGTGGGTTTAGACAAAATGGCTGCACAAGAGTCTCCTTACAGTCTTATGTGCTCCGCCACGTGCTCAAGGGTCTAAATGACCAACCACAACTAGGGAGGCGTTTAGGAAGTTGGCCATAAATTGCATGTTCAGTCTGGTGTTACGTCTGTAATGGTTGTTTATGGTCTGTTGTGTTTGTCCCCAGTTGTCCGTTTGTTTTCATTTGTGTTTTTATTTTGTGGTTCTTTCACATATTCTTTTGTGGTATATCCCTGGTTGTCAGTAATATGTATTTATACTATATGGGTGTTGCCTGTATTTATAATGCATAATTAGAAAACCACTCCAGGAAAACAACTGGAGAATCAACCATTGGATAGTGGTGTATTTGCACCCAATGTTTTAATTGCTCTCTATTAGGATAACGTTGAAGTTGTTATTATACTGTGAACTCAGGATGGGCGGTGCAAACAGGTAACATAAGTTCACGGTGTAGTGTTTTATGTTATTCTGTGCACCTAGACCTGGGGGGGTTCAGACATGTAACACAACTTCATCTGAGGCCTAATGCGAGTGCAATTAAATACAGCGAATAACAGTATGGCTGATTCTTTTGTGTTTAACTGGAGTTAGGAAACTTTGGACAGGGGGAGGTAACCCTGGCATTACACCCATATCTTGATTTTAAGATAATGGGTTTGGTAAGACAGGGATATAGTTCTACAAACCTGAGAATTGTGAGGAACCACAAAAACAGTGCTTCATCCACAGCTCCCCTCGGATATCCTGACCTACACCAGTGTTGGGATACCGAGGGGTCCTGTGATATGAAGGCTAATCCAATGCCCTCCTCAAGACATGGGTCAAGGATATTGGTGCTGGTATCTAATGCAGAATGCCACGCGACTAACTGCACCGAAAGAGGCATACTCCTCCCAGGAGCATACTGTACCCTTAATCCCGTATTAGGCGTTGATGTGGCAGATCAGAAGGGAAGAACTCCAGTGACACCTGAAAAAAGGCTCGACATCCGTCCAGACACCCCTGTGAGACTCCAGACGATTCCTCTTGGGTTTGGCATCGAACTCTCCTGCTAGACTTCAATGAGGAAGAGGATGTCGTGGAGAAACTGAAAGATTCCCAACACCAAGCCACTATTCAGTTGGATGGACGCGGAAGTGTCTTGGTGGGCGGATATAATCCCAAGGCCACTTCCTTCTTCAAACTTGCTCATCCACCCAGTGATAATCCTTCTCACTCTTGTGGCGATTATGTACGTTGGACTGTTCTGCGTGTACCGACGAATGAAAGGACTGGTTGACCAAATACAACGAGGTCAAGCAGAAAGCCACGAATACATTCGTAGACGGGGTCTAAGGACATAGTGATACAGTCCTGCGACCCAGAATTGTTTATTATTGTATGTGTATATATATTTGTAAAGTGTAAATCTTAATCAATGGGTCGTACAAAATTTTCAAGGTGTACATATAGACATTCTAGGTGTTGATATGTGTCCGCAACATAGGCATACTCAGTGAGGACGTGCCCGTCCCACAGCGAGTGAGTATGTACATGGAGACGGGCATATATTTACAGCCTGTAGTCACCCCATTTGCATGTGTACCTTGCACGTGTTTATGGAGGGGTAGTGTGAGATGCTGTTTTAGCATGAATCTCTATATGTACATATACCTATGGTTGGTGGGGGAATATTTTTGTATGTTTGGTTATTTTTCACTTTGTTTGTATGATTGGGTAGTGTGTAGGTACCCTTAGGGACAGGTAAGGTATTCACACACCCTTGTAGGTATTTGCCACCTCAACCTGAGAACTGGTATGGTCAATATGATGATGGATTGAATGTCAGAGGGGAAATGGAAGGCGATGCTCCACCCCACAGTAGATTCCTGGGTACCAAGACCTCACCTCCTCCTCGGGGATGATAACCTGCCATGATGAAGACCTGGATATCGGCCCACAAAGATTGTTTCGTCTTCAATCAAGATGCTGGGAAAAGTTGGAAAAGTAATGGATCACGTACAAAAGGTTGTTGAAAGGCGGACTAAGCCATTCCAAGGCTGACCATATGAGGGCACAAGTAGCCTTACACGGGTCGGCATGCTAAAATTGGATCGGCCACTGGAAAGACCTGCTGACACCACTTAAGAGGAAGAAACTCCAAGCAAGAAAGAACAAGAAATCTGCGGTTCATGGACTTTGAGATTTTCAAATGAGCTTTGTTCGTTTGATGAGCTTTGAGGCTTCGTTCTATGGACTGTGAGTTTATTTCAACCCCGTTCTATGGACTATGGAGGTTTCTTCGTTCTATGGACTATGAAGGTTTCATTTCAACTTCGTCTGATGAGCTTCGAGGCTTCGTTCTATGGACTGTGAGTTTTATCTCAACTTTGTTCTATGGACTAGGAGATTTAATTTAATCTTCATTCTGTGAACTTTGAGGTTTCGTTTCTTTGGACACTAGACTCCAGAGTCAGAGGACTGGCGGGAAGGTGTCCTTGAGGAGATAGCTGATGTCGAATATCTAGGTCTAATAGTATACTTCCTTCCATCTCAGACCATTACCAGTAACCGGGGAGGTTGAGGGGGTAAATAGAACCCCACAAACACTTCCCCAAATTGCATTGTCGAGTCCCCGACAACAGGGGGATTGTAAAGGGAAGTGTCCATATATATGTATATATATATATATATATATATGTATGTGTATATATATATATATATATATATATATATATATATATATATAGTATGTATGTATACAGTGTGTGTGTGTGTGTATATATATATACACATATATATATATATATATACACATATACACACACATAGAGTACACACACAGTAAACACACTACATACATACAGTACACACTACACATACCTGTTGTAGACTTCAGAGAACATCAGGAAGAGGTGGAGAGTCCATGGCAGGATCTCCCCTGAGCGTCCTCATGCCATGATGAGTGCAGTGCAGACACACTGCCCCCTGCTATCTCCGTCCAGACACTCAGCAGGATCATATTACAACAGGGAGGACAGGAGAGTGGAGAGCAGCGTGGGAAGTTAGGGGGGGGGGGGGTTATTAAGGTGGCACAGGAGCGATATTCTCTTAAGGAGGCAGCACATCTTGCAGCTGCTAATAAGTGGTGGAAACGTCGGCCAGCAGCTCTGTAATGCCGCCCCCTCTAAGACCCTGCAGTGTGCCGCCTGAAGCCAGAGGCTCAACTTGCCTCATGGTAAGTGCGGCCCTGCCCGTATCCTGTTTCTGTGTTACCAAGATCTAGTGCTGTTTCCGTGCTGTGCTACTGTAAAGGGAAGTGTCCATATATATGTATATATATATATATATATATATATATATATATATATATATATATATATATATATATGTATGTGTATATATATATATATATATATATATATATATATATATATATAGTATGTATGTATACAGTGTGTGTGTGTGTATATATATATACACATATATATATAATATATATGTGTATGTATAGTACATATACTGTATCATGAGCCAGGGCTGTAACTACAACAGCCCTAGTCATGAATACGGTTGGAAGCAGAGCAGAACAAATTAGCATGTCCCTGCTTTGTTAGGAAACTATGGAGACAAGGGATAGTTATCCCCTGTCTCCATTTCAAGTCTCCCGCGGACTGTCTCGTGCGGGCTCTCATAAGTCGGCTGGTGATACATTATTACCATGCCGACCCATGCTAGCCTGGGGCAAGCGCCACACTCCCCGCTGCGAGCGTACCGACAGGGTTAAATAGCCCTGCTTCGGTACGCTCAGGAGCCGAGCTCAGGAGCCGAAGCTGAAGAAGATCAGCTGTGAGCTGCCTTCACAAACCACCGACGGCTCACCTCTCTCTCTCTCCTCCAAAGACCTGGGTTCCTGCTGCTGCCTCTGCTGCTCCACAAAGTCACGCTAAGTATCAAGTGTAGCAGCAGCTACACTTAACCCTGTCTCTCCCTGTCTCTTCCTGCTGTAACCCTTGCTTCCCTGAGTTAACCCCTTGATCTCCCTGAGTACTGTCCCTGAGTTAACCCTTGCTTCCCTGAGTTAACCCCTTGCTCTTCCTGAGTCCCTACTGTCCCAGAGTTAACCCTTGCTTCCCTGAGTTAACCCCTTGATACTGTCCCTGAGTTAACCCCTTGCGCTCCCTGAGTCCCAGAGTTAACCCTTGCTTCCCTGAGTTAACCCCTTGATCTCCCTGATTACTGTCCCTGAGTTAACCCTTGCTGTCCCAGAGTCCCTGAGTTAACCCTTGCTGTCTGTTTTACACAGTAAGCCATTCCCCTTGTTCCTCCTTATCCCGTATTAACCCTTAGTGTATAGGGAAAGTTATATTAGGAGGGAGTGGGATAGAGATAGAGAGCGTGTGAGAATCACAAGTAACTTATGTGTATTGTGTCATAACGTAACTGTATTCTGTGTATGTTTATGTAAGTGGGTGGCGGTATAATATCTTGATACCGTGTTTATACTGTACGGTGATTAGTTACTGTATTATACATATGAGAGTGATTACTGTATGTTAATAAATATTACCTTTATTTACTATACGGTCTTATTCCCTTGAGTAGCCGCTAAAGCAATTAGATCGACGTTAGTATAAGGAAAAGGTAGGGGAACTAGGCATAACCCTAGTGACCATAATTATAAAGGCGGTAGTAATAGTGGGTGCCACTAACCCCTTTAACATTGGCGAGCCAGCCCATACTGCTTTCAATTTATTTCTGTCTTTTGTACAATAAAGTTGTGTTAAAACGTGAACTGCAGATAGGCGGCGAGGCGTGGACAGGTAACGTACATACACGGTGTAGTGTTGGGTTATACTGTGCGCCTAGACCTTTTTGAAGTTCAGATGAGTAACACAATTTTATTTAAGGCTTGATACAGGATATAATTGATCAGCGAACCTATTTTTTTTTTTGTTTATTTTCTGAGGTATTAACGTCTTTTATTTTGCTTTGCGGCGTGCTGCTCTACGGCAGAAGTATCAACGTCGGTGTTCTTCCGGTGAAGTCCAGCTGATCGGGAAAAGGCGTTCCGGAAGAAAAGGACCTTTTTCAAAACAGCGGGTGACAAGGAGGACAACGCAGACGGAGATGACTTCTGGAACAGTGAGTATGGACTTCTCCACACTTAAACACCTCGCCAAAAACAGTAAATTTAATCCAGTAACACCCACGACATACAAGTCAGCAGGAATGCTGTGGTCCACTCTGCTGGACGAGGCTTATACACATGATAAGTTGTGTATTAGCAAGAGGAGTGTTCTTAACAAAACCTCCAAACGTCTCCACATGCTCGCTAAACTTATCTGTGTGTATGAGGAGACGTGGAAACCTGATCACTCAGAAATGAAGAGTGATTCCCCAAATCTTCACTGCCATTGTTGTGTCAACAATGTGAAGCAGGTTTGTGATTTGCAGACACAACTGGCAGAGAATGCCCAATGTAGAGATCAGCAAATTTGCATGCTGGAATCGCAGGTGATAGATTTGAGAAATCGTGGTGATGGTATTGATGCACGGCTGACTGGGTCTTATCCTGTGATCAATGCGTTTAAGGTTAAGGCAGCATCTACGGATGCGATCATTGCCAAGTTGAATGATGAGCTTGCTGCTAGGTCACAATTGGTTGCCAGTATGCAAAACATCATAAAAGATTTCTTAAAAATGTTACCGGCCTTGTCTTTTTCAAGGCCTGATTCCGCTGTAAGTTTGCCCTCTACAGGGCAAAAAGGGGGGAGTAGTAAGAGTGATGGATCAGATGTCACAAATCATGATCCCATCCAGAAACCTGAAGGTAACATTGTTACGAAAGTGTTACGCAGATGTAAGCGTACGATATTTAGAAGTGCATCCCTAGCCATGCAGAACTTTAAGAGATCATGCACTGCTGACTGCCCTAAGTCCAGCAGAGCATGCACTGTTAAATGTTTTGCATGTGCCGGATCAGGCCACATTGCGAAGTACTGCGAGTCTTTGAGTACTAAGAAATGTGGTCCTGTTAAATGCTTTAAATGTGGTCAGATGGGACATATTGCAAGGAACTGCCACGGCATAAGCAACCATGGAAAGCCCAGTGAAATGGCAATAGAAAATGGCCACGTCAGAACAAAACGTGGGTTTAGACAAAATGGCTGCACAAGAGTCTCCTTACAGTCTTATGTGCTCCGCCACGTGCTCAAGGGTCTAAATGACCAACCACAACTAGGGAGGCGTTTAGGAAGTTGGCCATAAATTGCATGTTCAGTCTGGTGTTACGTCTGTAATGGTTGTTTATGGTCTGTTGTGTTTGTCCCCAGTTGTCCGTTTGTTTTCATTTGTGTTTTTATTTTGTGGTTCTTTCACATATTCTTTTGTGGTATATCCCTGGTTGTCAGTAATATGTATTTATACTATATGGGTGTTGCCTGTATTTATAATGCATAATTAGAAAACCACTCCAGGAAAACAACTGGAGAATCAACCATTGGATAGTGGTGTATTTGCACCCAATGTTTTAATTGCTCTCTATTAGGATAACGTTGAAGTTGTTATTATACTGTGAACTCAGGATGGGCGGTGCAAACAGGTAACATAAGTTCACGGTGTAGTGTTTTATGTTATTCTGTGCACCTAGACCTGGGGGGGTTCAGACATGTAACACAACTTCATCTGAGGCCTAATGCGAGTGCAATTAAATACAGCGAATAACAGTATGGCTGATTCTTTTGTGTTTAACTGGAGTTAGGAAACTTTGGACAGGGGGAGGTAACCCTGGCATTACACCCATATCTTGATTTTAAGATAATGGGTTTGGTAAGACAGGGATATAGTTCTACAAACCTGAGAATTGTGAGGAACCACAAAAACAGTGCTTCATCCACAGCTCCCCTCGGATATCCTGACCTACACCAGTGTTGGGATACCGAGGGGTCCTGTGATATGAAGGCTAATCCAATGCCCTCCTCAAGACATGGGTCAAGGATATTGGTGCTGGTATCTAATGCAGAATGCCACGCGACTAACTGCACCGAAAGAGGCATACTCCTCCCAGGAGCATACTGTACCCTTAATCCCGTATTAGGCGTTGATGTGGCAGATCAGAAGGGAAGAACTCCAGTGACACCTGAAAAAAGGCTCGACATCCGTCCAGACACCCCTGTGAGACTCCAGACGATTCCTCTTGGGTTTGGCATCGAACTCTCCTGCTAGACTTCAATGAGGAAGAGGATGTCGTGGAGAAACTGAAAGATTCCCAACACCAAGCCACTATTCAGTTGGATGGACGCGGAAGTGTCTTGGTGGGCGGATATAATCCCAAGGCCACTTCCTTCTTCAAACTTGCTCATCCACCCAGTGATAATCCTTCTCACTCTTGTGGCGATTATGTACGTTGGACTGTTCTGCGTGTACCGACGAATGAAAGGACTGGTTGACCAAATACAACGAGGTCAAGCAGAAAGCCACGAATACATTCGTAGACGGGGTCTAAGGACATAGTGATACAGTCCTGCGACCCAGAATTGTTTATTATTGTATGTGTATATATATTTGTAAAGTGTAAATCTTAATCAATGGGTCGTACAAAATTTTCAAGGTGTACATATAGACATTCTAGGTGTTGATATGTGTCCGCAACATAGGCATACTCAGTGAGGACGTGCCCGTCCC
Organism: Rhinoderma darwinii; assembly: GCF_050947455.1. NCBI lineage: Eukaryota > Metazoa > Chordata > Amphibia > Anura > Rhinodermatidae > Rhinoderma > Rhinoderma darwinii. Next base: position 326,926,918 of record NC_134688.1, on the reverse strand, counting down.
ACAGCGAGTGAGTATGTACATGGAGACGGGCATATATTTACAGCCTGTAGTCACCCCATTTGCATGTGTACCTTGCACGTGTTTATGGAGGGGTAGTGTGAGATGCTGTTTTAGCATGAATCTCTATATGTACATATACCTATGGTTGGTGGGGGAATATTTTTGTATGTTTGGTTATTTTTCACTTTGTTTGTATGATTGGGTAGTGTGTAGGTACCCTTAGGGACAGGTAAGGTATTCACACACCCTTGTAGGTATTTGCCACCTCAACCTGAGAACTGGTATGGTCAATATGATGATGGATTGAATGTCAGAGGGGAAATGGAAGGCGATGCTCCACCCCACAGTAGATTCCTGGGTACCAAGACCTCACCTCCTCCTCGGGGATGATAACCTGCCATGATGAAGACCTGGATATCGGCCCACAAAGATTGTTTCGTCTTCAATCAAGATGCTGGGAAAAGTTGGAAAAGTAATGGATCACGTACAAAAGGTTGTTGAAAGGCGGACTAAGCCATTCCAAGGCTGACCATATGAGGGCACAAGTAGCCTTACACGGGTCGGCATGCTAAAATTGGATCGGCCACTGGAAAGACCTGCTGACACCACTTAAGAGGAAGAAACTCCAAGCAAGAAAGAACAAGAAATCTGCGGTTCATGGACTTTGAGATTTTCAAATGAGCTTTGTTCGTTTGATGAGCTTTGAGGCTTCGTTCTATGGACTGTGAGTTTATTTCAACCCCGTTCTATGGACTATGGAGGTTTCTTCGTTCTATGGACTATGAAGGTTTCATTTCAACTTCGTCTGATGAGCTTCGAGGCTTCGTTCTATGGACTGTGAGTTTTATCTCAACTTTGTTCTATGGACTAGGAGATTTAATTTAATCTTCATTCTGTGAACTTTGAGGTTTTGTTTCTTTGGACACTAGACTCCAGAGTCAGAGGACTGGCGGGAAGGTGTCCTTGAGGAGATAGCTGATGTCGAATATCTAGGTCTAATAGTATACTTCCTTCCATCTCAGACCATTACCAGTAACCGGGGAGGTTGAGGGGGTAAATAGAACCCCACAAACACTTCCCCAAATTGCATTGTCGAGTCCCCGACAACAGGGGGATTGTAAAGGGAAGTGTCCATATATATGTATATATATATATATATATGTATGTGTATATATATATATATATATATATATATATATATATATATATAGTATGTATGTATACAGTGTGTGTGTGTGTGTATATATATATACACATATATATATATATATATACACATATACACACACATAGAGTACACACACAGTAAACACACTACATACATACAGTACACACTACACATACCTGTTGTAGACTTCAGAGAACATCAGGAAGAGGTGGAGAGTCCATGGCAGGATCTCCCCTGAGCGTCCTCATGCCATGATGAGTGCAGTGCAGACACACTGCCCCCTGCTATCTCCGTCCAGACACTCAGCAGGATCATATTACAACAGGGAGGACAGGAGAGTGGAGAGCAGCGTGGGAAGTTAGGGGGGGGGGGGTTATTAAGGTGGCACAGGAGCGATATTCTCTTAAGGAGGCAGCACATCTTGCAGCTGCTAATAAGTGGTGGAAACGTCGGCCAGCAGCTCTGTAATGCCGCCCCCTCTAAGACCCTGCAGTGTGCCGCCTGAAGCCAGAGGCTCAACTTGCCTCATGGTAAGTGCGGCCCTGCCCGTATCCTGTTTCTGTGTTACCAAGATCTAGTGCTGTTTCCGTGCTGTGCTACTGTAAAGGGAAGTGTCCATATATATGTATATATATATATATATATATATATATATATATATATATATGTATGTGTATATATATATATATATATATATAGTATGTATGTATACAGTGTGTGTGTGTGTATATATATATACACATATATATATATAATATATATGTGTATGTATAGTACATATACTGTATCATGAGCCAGGGCTGTAACTACAACAGCCCTAGTCATGAATACGGTTGGAAGCAGAGCAGAACAAATTAGCATGTCCCTGCTTTGTTAGGAAACTATGGAGACAAGGGATAGTTATCCCCTGTCTCCATTTCAAGTCTCCCGCGCGCACGGACTGTCTCGTGCGGGCTCTCATAAGTCGGCTGGTGATACATTATTACCATGCCGACCCATGCTAGCCTGCGAGCGTACCGACAGGGTTAAATAGCCCTGCTTCGGTACGCTCAGGAGCCGAGCTCAGGAGCCGAAGCTGAAGAAGATCAGCTGTGAGCTGCCTTCACAAACCACCGACGGCTCACCTCTCTCTCTCTCTCCTCCAAAGACCTGGGTTCCTGCTGCTGCCTCTGCTGCTCCACAAAGTCACGCTAAGTATCAAGTGTAGCAGCAGCTACACTTAACCCTGTCTCTCCCTGTCTCTTCCTGCTGTAACCCTTGCTTCCCTGAGTTAACCCCTTGATCTCCCTGAGTACTGTCCCTGAGTTAACCCTTGCTTCCCTGAGTTAACCCCTTGCTCTTCCTGAGTCCCTACTGTCCCAGAGTTAACCCTTGCTTCGCTGAGTTAACCCCTTGATACTGTCCCTGAGTTAACCCCTTGCGCTCCCTGAGTCCCAGAGTTAACCCTTGCTTCCCTGAGTTAACCCCTTGATCTCCCTGATTACTGTCCCTGAGTTAACCCTTGCTGTCCCAGAGTCCCTGAGTTAACCCTTGCTGTCCCAGAGTCCCTGAGTTAACCCTTGCTGTCTGTTTTACACAGTAACCCATTCCCCTTGTTCCTCCTTATCCCGTATTAACCCTTAGTGTATAGGGAAAGTTATATTAGGAGGGAGTGGGATAGAGATAGAGAGCGTGTGAGAATCACAAGTAACTTATGTGTATTGTGTCATAACGTAACTGTATTCTGTGTATGTTTATGTAAGTGGGTGGCGGTATAATATCTTGATACCGTGTTTATACTGTACGGTGATTAGTTACTGTATTATACATATGAGAGTGATTACTGTATGTTAATAAATATTACCTTTATTTACTATACGGTCTTATTCCCTTGAGTAGCCGCTAAAGCAATTAGATCGACGTTAGTATAAGGAAAAGGTAGGGGAACTAGGCATAACCCTAGTGACCCTAATTATAAAGGCGGTAGTAATAGTGGGTGCCACTAACCAGTGAATCCCGCTATTACTCCACCCCCTTTAACAGCTACAGTCTCGCTTGATTTGCTACGCCTCTCCTGACATCTTCCCGCCGCCTGGTCCTGGATGTGCCTGCCTCGTTACTGCCTACGATTGCCTCAGGTACCCTCGCTGAACTATTTGAACTCTGTACTTACCAGTTTGGCCAGCTGCCATCCCGCTACCCAGTACGGCCCAGTGGGTCCACACCCCGCATCATGACAGTACGCTCTGGCCATGGACTCTGCTGGTCAATTCAAGGGCTTGTCACCCTCCCAAGCCATGCAGGCGGACCTGCTGGATCTCCGAGCTAGGCAGGATCAGCTCCTTGTGGCAGTGGACTCTATGGCGCAGCAGCTAGGGACGCTAGTTGCTTCTCTTCCTGCCTCTATGCAAGTCCTTCAAGCCGATCCTCCTGTTGCTCCTCCTGGCAGTTCCTGTCCGGATCCTCGGTTCTCGCTGCCATTGCCCTCTCAGTTCGATGGAGACGCCAGTGTTTGTCGGGGGTTTCTGAACCAATGCCACATTCATTTTACCCTGCACTCTCGAGCATTTCCGTCGGACGGAGCCAAGATCGCATTCATCATATCCCTCCTGACTGGCAAGGCCCTGGCATGGACTAATCCTATCTGGGAACGTCAGGGACCCGAGACCCAAGATTTCCAGGGGTTCGTGTGAATATTTCGATCTGTTTTTGAGGAGTCTGGGCGAGTCTCATCGGCAGCCACTGCCATCTTCAACATTCGTCAAGAGGACACCTCTGTGGGCGAGTATACGATCCAGTTCCAGACTCTGGCAGGAGAGCTATCCTGGAACAATGAAGCCTTGGTGGCATCCTATTGGCATGGCCTGTCGTCCGAGATCAAGGACGAACTGGCCGCTCGAGACCTGCCTCCTGCCTTGGACGACTTGATTCTGCTTGCCACTCGGGTAGACATAAGGCTGAGGGAGAGATATCACGAGGTTCGTCAGGAGCGTCGGCGCCCTAGACTGGCGTCCAACTTTCAGCAACCCCTCTTGCCTGCTTTTATTGTTTTGCCCGAGGTCCTTATGCAATTAGACCGACTAAAATTATCGGTCCAGGAGAAGCAGCGCAGGCGTACCGCTACAGATCAACCTACAAGCTGCGGCTTCCCCCTACCCTCAGGATTCCTAACTCCTTCCACGTCTACCTGCTGAAACCTGTGGTCCTGAACCGCTACTCCAGGACTCCTAGTTCCACAGTGGTCTCTGGCGACTTATCGGGGACTTTCGAAGTAACGGAGATTCTAGCTACCAAGAAGGTGGGAGGAAGGACATTTTATTTAGAGGATTGGAGGGGGTTCGGCCCAGAAGAGAGGTCTTGGGAGCCAGAGGAGAACATCGATGCTCCTGTCCTCGTGAGGAAGTTTCTCTCCTGCTCTGGTCCCAAGAAGAGGGGGCGTAAGAGGGGGGATACTGTAACGTCTATGGCCACGGTCCGTCATTCTGCCGTTAACCTCGATGGCCGTGGCCATGGACATCTTACCTCCCTGCAGCGTCGTCCTCCTGTGAGGCGCCAGCTCTCACTTCCGGACTTTGAGTGTCTCCGGCGGGATGCCCTGGGCTATAAAAAGGGCTCTGCCCTCTTGCCCCTTGCCAGATCGTTGTTTGTTACCCTTAGTTTGTCGTGCTTATGGTCTCCCAGTGTCTTTCAGTTTCCCAGTGTACCTTGTTCCTGTATCCCGTATCCTGTTTCCGTGCTACCCAGTTCTAGTGCTGTTGCCGTGCTGTGCTACAGTCTCGCTTGAATTGCTACGCCTCTCCTGACGTCTTCCCGCCACCTGGTCCTGGACGTGCGTGCCTCGTTACTGCCTACGATTGCCTCAGGTACCCTCGCTGAACTATTTGAACTCTGTACTTACTTGTTTGGCCAGCTGCCATCCCGCTACGCGGTACGGCCCAGTGAGTCCACACCCCGCATCATGACAGTTATCCTTTATCTCCATTACTATTTATTAGAGATGAGCGAACTTATGAAAAGTTCGGTTCGGCAAGTTCGCCGAATTTCGTGCAAAAGTTCGATTCGGACCGAACTAGTTCTGACCGAACCTGTAATACAAGAAAGCCCCTAAAAATCGTGTATAACACTGTTTTAAAGCCCTAGAAGCCCTGTATAACACTCTTAGGTCACCCATGAGTGTATCCAAGTACTTTTGAGCTGGCTTTAATGCAAAGTTGGTGTCAAAGTTACGCCAACATGTATGGCTCTAGGAAAACGGATGGGACACGGAGATAACTAACAGAAACCACTGCACTTGTGCATGTTGTATGCTTAATGCATTGTTAAAAAGGTACAAAAATTAACCATTTTAGGCGGCTGATGCCTGCCAGGGTTCATACATATAAGGTGGTAAAAGAAGAAGCAATGGCTTTTGACAAGCCCGCCAAAAATTGACCCTTTTTATTGGCAGATGCCTGCCGGGGTTCTTCCATACATGGATGTAAAAGCATTAAAGCAACAAGCAATGGCTTTTGACAAGCCCTCCAAAAATTGACCCTTTTTATTGGCAGATGCCTGCCGGGGTTCTTCCATACATGGATGTAAAAGCAACAAGCAATGGCTTTTCACAAGCTCTCCAAAAATTGACCCTTTTTATTGGCAGATGCCTGCCGGGGTTCTTCCATACATGGATGTAAAAGCATTAAAGCAACAAGCAATGGCTTTTCACAAGCCCTCCAAAAATTGACCCTTTTTATTGGCAGATGCCTGCCGGGGTTCTTCCATACATGGATGTAAAAGCAACAAGCAATGGCTTTTGACAAGCCCTCCAAAAATTGACCCTTTTTATTGGCAGATGCCTGCCGGGGTTCTTCCATACATGGATGTAAAAGCATTAAAGCAACAAGCAATGGCTTTTGACAAGCCCTCCAAAAATTGACCCTTTTTATTGGCAGATGCCTGCCGGGGTTCTTCCATACATGGATGTAAAAGCAACAAGCAATGGCTTTTCACAAGCTCTCCAAAAATTGACCCTTTTTATTGGCAGATGCCTGCCGGGGTTCTTCCATACATGGATGTAAAAGCATTAAAGCAACAAGCAATGGCTTTTCACAAGCCCTCCAAAAATTGACCCTTTTTATTGGCAAATGCCCGCCGGTGTTCTTCCATACATGGATGTAAAAGCAACAAGCAATGGCTTTTGACAAGCCCTCCAAAAATTGACCCTTTTTATTAGCAGATGCCTGCCGGGGTTCTTCCATACATGGATGTAAAAGCATTAAAGCAACAAGCAATGGCTTTTGACAAGCCCTCCAAAAATTGACCCTTTTTATTGGCAGATGCCTGCCGGGGTTCTTCCATACATGGATGTAAAAGCATTAAAGCAACAAGCAATGGCTTTTGACAAGCCCTCCAAAAATTGACCCTTTTTATTGGCAGATGCCTGCCGGGGTTCTTCCATACATGGATGTAAAAGCATTAAAGCAACAAGCAATGGCTTTTGACAAGCCCTCCAAAAATTGACCCTTTTTATTGGCAGATGCCTGCCGGGGTTCTTCCATACATGGATGTAAAAGCATTAAAGCAACAAGCAATGGCTTTTCACAAGCCCTCCAAAAATTGACCCTTTTTATTGGCAAGGGTGAGTAGTAGCAGCACATTAAAAGACACTGGACGACAGTCACAGGACAAAGCCCTGTGGTGGGGCAGGCCTGCTTGTAGCAGACGGGCGGCAGTGGAGGTGTATTGGTGGTAGTAGAGGTACTAGCCAACACAGACAGCAAGGGTGGTAGACTGGTAGTAGCAGCAGCACATTAAAAAAAGAGACTGGACGATAGTCACAGGACATAGCCCTGTGGTGGGGTAGGCCTGCTTGTAGCAGACGGGCGGCAGTGTAGGTGTATTGGTGGTAGTAGAGGTACTAGCCAACACAGACAGCAAGGGTGCAAGCAGTAGTAGCAGTAGTAGCAGCACATTAAAAAAAAGAGACTGGACAGTCACAGGAGGACAAAGCCCTGTGGTGGGGCAGGCCTCAGGCCTGCTTGTAGCAGACGGGCGGCAGTGGAGGTGTATTGGTGGTAGTAGTCGAGGTAGCCAACACAGACAGCAAGGGTGCAAGCAGTAGTAGCAGTAGTAGCAGCACATTAAAAAAAGAGACTGGACAGTCACAGGAGGACAAAGCCCTGTGGTGGGGCAGGCCTCAGGCCTGCTTGTAGCAGACGGGCGGCAGTGGAGGTGTATTGGTGGTAGTAGTCGAGGTAGCCAACACAGACAGCAAGGGTGCAAGCAGTAGTAGCAGTAGTAGCAGCACATTAAAAAAAGAGACTGGACAGTCACAGGAGGACATAGCCCTGTGGTGGGGCAGGCCTCAGGCCTGCTTGTAGCAGACGGCAGTGGAGGTGTATTGGTGGTAGTAGAGGTAGACTAGCCAACACAGACAGCAAGGGTGGTAGACTGGTAGTAGCAGCAGCACATTAAAAAAAGAGACTGGACGACAGTCACAGGACAAAGCCCTGTGGTGGGGTAGGCCTGCTTGTAGCAGACGGGCGGCAGTGGAGGTGTATTGGTGGTAGTAGAGGTAGCCAACACAGACAGCAAGGGTGCAAGCAGACAGTAGTAGCAGTAGTAGCAGCACATTAAAAAAAGAGACTGGAGAGTCACAGGACAAAGCCCTCTGGTGGGGCAGGCCTGCTTGTAGCAGACGGCACTGGGGTGGATTGGTGGTAGAAGTAGTAGCAGCTGCAGCACCAACAGCGGTACATTAAAAAAAGAGTGGACAGGACAGAATCCCATAGTAGCAGGCAGCAGTAGCAGGCGGCAGCGGCAGCAGCAGCAGCAATGTCAGATCTAATCAGTGGCATCAGGCACAGGGGTTTTAAAATCCTCACCGATCCACGCTTGATTCATTTTCAGAAGCGTGAGATTTTCCAAGCTGTTGGCGGACAATCTTGTTCGCTTAGGGGTGACGAAGCCCCCTGCTGCGCTGAATACCCTCTCTGACGCTACACTGGAGGGTGGACAAGACAGTACACACATGGCAAACTGGGCCAGTTCTTGCCAATGATCCAATCTGCTGACCCAGAAGTCCATGGGGTCTGGGATCAGCATTTCTGACGGAGAAAGGGCACAGTCCAAGTACGAGTGAACCTGGTTGTTTAGGTGCTGCACCTGGAGATGGTGAACATCCCTTTGGTGACTAGTGCTACGATGTGTGTCAGGTCGGGGTATTGGATGTAAAAATGTTGTCATCATATTTTCCAAACTAAATTGGCTGCTGCTGCTGCTGCTGCCGCTGCTGCCACGGCTGCCGCCTATTGCAGAGGTAGCTCTGCCAGAGGCGGTGGAACGATGAGACAGTGGGGAGCGGAGAGTGGCCCCCCGGTCAGACATGCTTGCAGCGGGTGTCTGCCGTTTGAAAGCCATGACAAGCTGGCTGCATAGCTTCTCTCTATAATAAGCCAATTTTGCCTCCCTCTCGGAAGGCGCAAAAAACTCCCCCATTCTGGCTTTATACCGAGGGTCTAAAAGTGTGGCTATCCAGTAGTCATCTCTTTGCTTCATGCTAACAATACGACAGTCAGCGCACAAGTAACGAAGCATACAGTTTGCCATCCTGGCCAGCGTTTCAGAGGGCCCGGTTGGTTCCATCTCCGCCCCATACTGCCATGGTTGTCCATCATCAAGGTCGTCGTCAGACTCGTCATCACCACCATCACTGTCATGTTGTGCGGCTGCCTCGTCCCCTATCCCTTCCTGTGATTCCATCTCCAAATCCAGCTCCTCTTCAGGTCCTGTTTCCTCATCCTCCTCCTCCTCCTCCTCCTCAACATCCATAGCCAGATGTGATCCTTCCTCCATCCTTTGCTGAATCATCGCTGTGAGCGTTTGCTCCATAATGAATATCAGCGGCATAACATCGTTCATTCCGGTAGCGTCACGGCTCACAAATCGTGTGGCCTCTTCAAAGGGCCTCAAAACGCGACATGCGTCTCTAACCAGCTGCCAGTGCCTGAGCTCGAAATTACACTGGCTCCAAACGCTGCCCGTCTGCTGCATCAGGAAATCATTCACGGCTTTCCGCTGTTCGTACAGACGGTCCAACATGTGCAGGGTGGAATTCCATCGTGTTGGAACGTCGCAAATCAGGCTGTGTTCTGGGAGATTGTTTTGACGCTGCAAGTCCAGGAGGGCGTGCTTAAATGCATACGAACGTCTAAAGCGAACGCAAACCCTCCTGGACATGGCCAGCACACCCTTCAAACCAACATATGACTTTAAGAAGCGTGTTATGACCAGATTGATCACATGTGCCATGCAAGGAGCGTGTGTCAGGTGACCTAGACGCAGTGCAGCCACAACGTTCTTGCCGTTATCAGAGACAACATTGCCCAGTGTGAGTTTCAGAGGAGACAGCCAGCGTGCGATTTCCTCCTTGATGCACAGCAGCAGCTCCTGCCCTGTGTGGCTTTTCTCGCCCAGGCTCAGCAGGTGTAAGACAGCGTTGTGGCGCTTCACCTTGCACCTATGAAAAGAGGAGGGAGGAGGAGTGGAAGATACGCTGTGTCCTGTCGGGGACGGGAAGACCTCCAAGGAGGAAGGCAAGGAGGAGGAGGAGGAGTAGGAGGAGAAGGATGGTAGGCGCCTGGTGTCCGGAGTTGAACTAGAAACATACAAGCGTGGAGGTGGTAATGCCTGGCATTGCTGCGGTGGTGCATCGGACTGCAAAATATTGACCCAGTGGGCCGTGAAAGACATGTACTGTCCCTGCCCATAGTTGCTGCTCCACGTGTCGACGGTGGCATGTACCCTGCTGCACACGGATAATTGCAGGGACTTGGACACCTTTTCCTCCACATGCTTGTGCAAGGCAGGGACAGCTGTTTTGGAGAAGTAATGTCGGCTAGGTATTCGCCACCTAGGCTGAGCGCACGCCATCAATTGCTTGAAGCCGGCGGAGTCGACCAGGTGGTACGGCAGCGACTGCACCACCAACAACTTAGCCAGGTGTGAATTAAGCCGCACGACAAGTGGATGACTGGGTATATATTGTTGCTTATTGGACAACGATTCCGTAATGGATAACTGACGGGACATAGGAGGAGCACTAGATGACAGTGATGATGATGATGACAACGACATGGTGGATAAGGCCTGGCTACTACTTAGATGACAGGGACTCGGAGCAGCAGCAGCAGCGGAAGAGGGGTCTTCATTAGATGTACATGATGGTGGGGCATGTTGATTGTCCCACATGGCCTTGTGATGCCGTTCCATGTGTTTACGTAGAGCAGTAGTTCCTACATTGCTGCCCTGCCCACGCCTTACTTTCTGCTTGCAGATACGGCACTGTGCCATGTTTTCCTCCTCCGGGAAGGTACAGAAAAATTGCCACACGGCAGAGTACCGTAAAGAGGTAGTACCACGTCCACCACCACCACCACCACCACCACAACCACCCGAGCTTGCCCCTTGTCTGGCAGGCTTTTTTCGGGAGCCTACACCAGCATCTGTGTCGCCGTCACCGGCTCCTGAGCTGACCCTACCGCTGCAACGTTTTGCAGATTGACTTCTGCCCCTACCTCGGCTTGGCTGTTTATCACGTCCAGTGCCGCCACTACTACCCTCCTCCTCTGACGCCGTCATCACCTCGTCACCTGGTTCCCACGTCCTGTCTAAAACAACATCATCATCATAGCCTTCCTCATCATCCCCGCCACTTCTGTCACTGTGTTGTGAATGTGATGTGACATCATGGCGGGCTCCATGCCCCCCCTCATTACTGCGTCTGCCACCACGGCTACCACCACCAACACCCCCACTACCGCAGCTATGCGTCTCGGTCACCGCTTCCACCTCCACCACCGCCGCAACACACTCCGTTGGCTGACTCGCGGAAAACAAATCATCATCATCACTATGTTGTTCAGTATCTTCCTTCGCACCCGAGGAGATGTCTCTTAGGACTCTCAGGAAAGATGGCTTCCCGCTAGGAAGGGGGAGCGAAGACATAGATGATGGAATGGAAACGCTAGAAATACCTATATTACTACTGTCACCGTGCCAAGGAACTGTAGAGGATCTGGAATCCAACGAAACCTGGCTTGAAGCCAGATCGTCAGAGTCTTCCTGCTGAGATGACCGCGAGCCAGCCAACCAGTCCACAATGGCCGTATTGTCTAAAGTAACCCGCCCACCGGAGGAGATGGACAAGTCTGGCTTGCTGATACTGCTACTACTACCAGCAGGCACATGGCTGCTGCTACTAGTGGAACTGGGCACATGTCTTGTGCCACAAATGCTGCTACTGGGTCTGGCACCAACAGATCCAACATTTGGACTGGAAGAGGAGACGGCATGGGTGTTTCTTCCTCTACCCCGTCCTTTCACAACCTTTTTTTTCCCAGACATTTCAGAGCCCCTTTTAAAAGCGTATTCACACACGGACACTGGCTTGGCAAATGGCAATGAATGAGAATTTCAATCAGCCTCGCTGCAGTGCACTCAGGGAATGCTGGGCCTTGTAGTACTACTAGGCTGCCTGTATGGCAAGTTGGATTGTTATCCTGTTAATAACGGCCAGGGATGAGCCCCTTTTAAAAGCGTATTCACACACGGACACTGGCTTGGCAAATGGCAATGAATGAGAATTTCAATCAGCCTCGCGGCAGTGCACTCAGGGAATGCTGGGCCTTGTAGTACTACTAGGCTGCCTGTATGGCAAGTTGGATTGTTATCCTGTTAATAACGGCCAGGGATGAGCCCCTTTTAAAAGCGTATTCACACACGGTCACTGGCTTGGCAAATGGCAATGAATGAGAATTTCAATCAGCCTCGCGGCAGTGCACTCAGGGAATGCTGGGCCTTGTAGTACTACTAGGCTGCCTGTATGGCAAGTTGGATTGTTATTCCTGTTAATAACGGCCAGGGATGAGCCCCTTTTAAAAGCGTATTCACACACGGACACTGGCTTGGCAAATGGCAATGAATGAGAATTTCAATCAGCCTCGCTGCAGTGCACTCAGGGAATGCTGGGCCTTGTAGTACTTCTAGGCTGCCTGTATGGCAAGTTGGATTGTTATTCCTGTTAATAACGGCCAGGGATGAGCCCCTTTTAAAAGCGTATTCACACACGGACACTGGCTTGGCAAATGGCAATGAATGAGAATTTCAATCAGCCTCGCGGCAGTGCACTCAGGGAATGCTGGGCCTTGTAGTACTACTAGGCTGCCTGTATGGCAAGTTGGATTGTTATTCCTGTTAATAACGGCCAGGGATGAGCCCCTTTTAAAAGCGTATTCACACACGGACACTGGCTTGGCAAATGGCAATGAATGAGAATTTCAATCAGCCTCGCGGCAGTGCACTCAGGGAATGCTGGGCCTTGTAGTACTTCTAGGCTGCCTGTATGGCAAGTTGGATTGTTATCCTGTTAATAACGGCCAGGGATGAGCCCCTTTTAAAAGCGTATTCACACACGGACACTGGCTTGGCAAATGGCAATGAATGAGAATTTCAATCAGCCTCGCGGCAGTGCACTCAGGGAATGCTGGGCCTTGTAGTACTTCTAGGCTGCCTGTATGGCAAGTTGGATTGTTATTCCTCTTAATAACGGCCAGGGATGAGCCCCTTTTAAAAGCGTATTCACACACGGACACTGGCTTGGCAAATGGCAATGAATGAGAATTTCAATCAGCCTCGCTGCAGTGCACTCAGGGAATGCTGGGCCTTGTAGTACTACTAGGCTGCCTGTATGGCAAGTTGGATTGTTATCCTGTTAATAACGGCCAGGGATGAGCCCCTTTTAAAAGCGTATTCACACACGGACACTGGCTTGGCAAATGGCAATGAATGAGAATTTCAATCAGCCTCGCGGCAGTGCACTCAGGGAATGCTGGGCCTTGTAGTACTACTAGGCTGCCTGTATGGCAAGTTGGATTGTTATTCCTGTTAATAACGGCCAGGGATGAGCCCCTTTTAAAAGCGTATTCACACACGGACACTGGCTTGGCAAATGGCAATGAATGAGAATTTCAATCAGCCTCGCTGCAGTGCACTCAGGGAATGCTGGGCCTTGTAGTACTACTACTACCACTACTACAAAGGCTGCCTGTATTGCAAGTTGGATGCAATGGGGATGAGCCCCTTCTAAAAGCGTATTCACACACGGACACTGACTTGGCAAATGGCAATGAATGAGAATTTCAATCAGCCTCGCTGCAGTGCACTCAGGGAATGCTGGGCCTTGTAGTACTACTACTACCACTACTACAAAGGCTGCCTGTATTGCAAGTTGGATGCAATGGGGATGAGCCCCTTATAAAAGCGTATTCACACACTGGCTGAGTAGTGAGTAGTGGATGAGCCCCTTCGATTTCTGAATTCCTGCCTTTTAGATTCCTAAAGCTTTCCCTTACTGCACAGAGATGCTATCCCTACAGCTCCTGTCTGTAAAATGGCCGCTGAGCTCCGTGCATAGACTTTTATTGCAGGCTTGAGCCCGCCCCTATGCTGCCTCCCGATTGGCTGGGAGAGCCGTTTGCAAGGCATTATGGGGTAGCCTGATGTCAGGTGATATTCTGTAATCCTCCATTTTAGATGTAACATGTGGCAGGCGCCAAAATGTAGCCGGGTTCGGTCAAAACGGGTTCGGCCGAACCCGGTGAAGTTCGGATTCGCTGCGAACCGAACTTTTCCGGAAGTTCGGACCGAAACCGGGTTCGGTTGTCCCGGTTCGCTCATCTCTACTATTTATAATGACCATGGAAGTTCTAGTCCAAATGATAAGAGAAAACAAGGAAATCACCGGTCTTTCATTTAATAAATTAGAACACAAGACTGCTGCATTCTCAGAAGACATGCTAATAATTCTTTCAAACCAAAGAAAGACAATTAAAGCCATACTACATGGATATTTAAAATATTTGGACAGATCTCAAACTTTAACCCCTTCCCTCTTGGGCCACTTTTGACCTTCCTGACAGAGCCTAATTTTTCAAATCTGACATGTTTCAATTTATGTGGTAATAACTCCGGAATGCTTTTACCTATCCAAGCGATTCTGAGATTGTTTTCTCGTGACACATTGGACTTTATGTTACTGGCAAAATTTGCCCGATACATTCAGTATTTATTGTGAAAAACACCAAAATTTAGCGAAAAATTGCAAAAATTAACATTTTTCTCAATTTAAATGCATCTGCTTGTAAGACAGGCAGTTATACCACACAAAAATGTTGCTAACTAACATCCCCCATATGTCTACTTTATATTGGCATCGTTTTTTGATCATCATTTTATTTTTCTAGGACGTTACAAGGCTTAGAACTTTAGCAGCAATTTCTCACATTTTCAAGAAAATTTCAAAATGCTATTTTTACAGGGGCCAGTTCAGTTGTGAAGTGGCTTTGAGGTCCTTAGATATTAGAAACCGCCAATAAGTCACCCCATTTTAAAAACTGCACCCCTCAAAGTATTCAAAACAGCATTTAGAAAGTTTCTTAACCCTTTAGACATTGCGCAGGAATTAAGGCAAAGTAGAGGTGAAATTTACAAAGTTCATTATTTTTTTCCAGAAATTCATTTTGAATCCATTTTTTTTGTACCACAGAAGGTTTTACCCAAGAAATGCAACTCAATATTTATTGCCCAGGTTCTGCAGTTTTAGGAAATATCCCACATGTGGCCGTAGCGTGCTACTGGACTGAAGCACCGGCCTCAGAAGCAAAGGAGCACCTAGTGGATTTTGGGCCTCCTTTTTATTAGAATATATTTTAGGCACCATGTCAGCTTTGAACAGGTCTAGTGGAACTAAAACAGTGGAAACCCCCCAAAAGTGACCCCATTTGGGAAACTACACCCCTCGAAGAATTTATCTAGTGGTGTAGCAAGCATTTTGACCGGCCAGTTTTTTTGCAAAAATTTTTGGAACTAGGCCATGAAAATGAAAATCTACATTTTTTCAAATAAAATGTAGGTTTAGCTAATTTTTTTTCATTTCCAAAAGAACTAAAGTAGAAAAAGCACCACAGCATTTGTAGAGCAATTTCTCCCGAGTAAAACAGTACCCCACATGTGGTAATAAACGGTTGTTTGGACACACGGCAGGGCTTAGAATGGAAAGTGCGCCATTTGGCTCTTGGAGCTCAAATTTAGCAGAAATGGTTTGCGGAGGCCATGTCACATTTGCAAAGCCCCTGAGGTGACAAAACAGTGGAAACCCCCAACAAGTGACCCCATTTTGGAAACTATACCCCTCGAGGAATTTATCTAGGGGTGTAGCAAGCATTTTGACCGGCCAGTTTTTTTGCAAAAATTTTTGGAACTAGGTCATGAAAATGATAATCTACATTTTTTCAAATAAAATGTAGGTTTAGCTAATTTTTTTTCATTTCCAAGAGAACTAAAGTAGAAAAAGCACCACAACATTTGTAGAGCAATTTCTCCCGAGTAAAACAATACCCCACATGTGGTAATAAACAGTTGTTTGGACACACGGCAGGGCTTAGAAGGGAAAGAGCGCCATTTGGCTCTTGGAGCTCAAATTTAGCAGGAATGGTTTGCGGAGGCCATGTCGCATTTGCAAAGCCCCAGAGGTGACAAAACAGTGGAAACCCCCAACAAGTGACCCCATTTTGGAAACTATACCCTTTGAGGAAATTATCTAGGGTATAGTGAGCATTTTGACCCCACAGGTTTTTTGCAGAAATTTTTGCAAGTAGGCTGTGAAAATGAAAATCTACATTTTTTCAAATAAAATGTAGGTTTAGCTAATTTTTTTTCATTTCCACAAGGACTAAAGGAGAAAAAGCACCATAAAATTTGTAAAGAAATTTCTCCCGAGTAAAACAATACCCCACATGTGGTAATAAACGGCTGTTTGGACACACGGCGAGGCTGAGAAGGGAAAGTGCGCCATTTGGCTTTTGGAACTCAAATTTAGCAGGAATGGTTTGCGGAGGCCATGTCGCATTTGCAAAGCTCCTGAGGGGACAAAACAGTGGAAACCCCCAACAAGTGACCCCATTTTGGAAACTACACCCCATGAGGGAATTATCTAGGGGTAGAGTGAGCAGTTTTACCCCACAGGTTTTTTACAGAACTTATTGTAACTAGGCCGTAAAAATGAAAATCTACATTTTTTCAAAGAAAATGTAGGTTTAGGTATTTTTTTTTCATTTCCACAAGGACTGAAGGAGAAAAAGCACCACAACATTTGTAAAGCAACTTCTCCCGAGTAAAATAATACCCCACATGTGGTCACAAACATCTGTTTGGACACACGGTAGGGCTCAGAATGGAAGGAGCACCATTTGGATTTTGGAATGGTTTCTGGGTGTCATGTCATATTTGCTGAGCCCCTGTAGTACTAGTACAGTGGAAACACCCCAAAAGTGACACCATTTGGGAAACTGCACCCCCTGAGGAATCATCTAGGGGTATAGTGAAAATTTTGATCCCAAAGGTTTTTTGCTGAATTAATTAGAATTAAGCCATGAAAATGAAAAATATTTTTTTTTTCCAACAAGATGTAGTTTTAGATACACATTTTTCATTTTTACAAGGAATAGAGAAGAAAAAGCACCCCAACATTTGTAAAGTAATTTCTCCCGAGTACGGTAACACCCCATATGTGGTTATAATCGACTGTTTACATATATGGGAGCATTCAGAAGAAAAGGAGCGGTATTTATCTTTTGGAGCGTAGATTTTGCTGGAATGGGTTGCGGATGCCATGCTGCATTTGCAAAACCCCTGATGTACCAAACAAAAGTGACCCCGTTTTAGAAACTACACCCCTAAAGGCATTTATCAAGGGATGTAGTGACAATTTAGACTCCACAGGTGTTTTTCAGAAATGAATACGCAGTGGATGGTGCAAAGTGAAAATTGCAATTTCTCCACTGATCTGCCCATTCACCGAACAAGATGTTGTGCCCCTAGAGAATCTTACCCCATAAATTGTTAAGCGGGTTCTCCCGGGCATGGTAATGCCTTACTTGTGGCCATAAATTGCTGTTTGGGCACACTGTAGGGCTAAGAAGGGAAAGACCACCATTTTGAGCATGGATTTTGCTTGGTAATAGTTCTGTTTGGGGTTTTGCTGGTATTTCAGCTTATAATGTGGTGGCATATGTAATCTGTGCGGAGTATATCAGGGCATAATAGGAGGGTATAATCATGGGGTAAATAATACAATTATCCATAGATGTGGGTTACGCTGTGAAGCGATCCGTTATGCGCTGGCCGGTGTCGCACTGATAAACTGTTTTCTTTCTTATCCCCCTTTTGTAACGCTCTGCACCTTTTGGGGACATTTTCTCCTTCGTAGTTTGGGAAATATTGCTGGGAAAGTTTTGCGCTGGTATAATACGGGCGCCCTCGCTTCCAGCGGATGTGCTATGTCCATTCCCTTTCCTAGTTCCTAAATACTAGGGCCCTAAAACTGCAGGAATGTTCCCCTCCGGCCTGCGCATTGAGATGTTTTTTCATCACCGCATTACTAGTGCCGTAACATTTTTATTTTTCAGTTGATTGAGCGGTGTGTGGGCTTGTTTTTTGCGAGACGGGCTGTAGATTTCATTGGTACCCTTTTAGAACACATACGACTTTTTGATCACTTTTTATTTCATTTTTTGGTAAAGGAAATTACCAAAAACAAGCAATTCTGGAATAGTTTTTTATTGGTTTTTTTTCTCTGCATCCACAGTGCGCCCTAGATTACATGTTAGCTTTATTCTGCGGGTCGATACGATTACGGCGATACCAAATTTATATAGTTTTTTTTATGTATTGCGGCTTTTGCACAATAAAATCACTTTTTTTATAAAATCATTTGTTTTCTCTGTCAACATTCTAAGACCCATAACTTTATTATTTTTGCGTGCACAAAGCGGTGTCAGGGATTATTTTTTGCGGCACGGATTGGCGTTTTTTATTAGTACTATTTTGGAGTAAATGTGACTTTTTGATCACTTTTTATAGCATTTTTTGGAAGGAGATGTGACCTAAAAACAAAGATTCTGGCGCTGTTTTTCATGTTTTTTTTTTACCGCGTTCACCGTGCGGGATAAATTACATAATAGTTTTGTAGTTTGGGTCGTTACAGACGCGGCGATACCAATTATGTATAGTTTTTTTTATTTTTACGTTTTTTCCCATAATAAAAGACTTACTATGGGAAAAAAGTCAGTTTAGCTTTATTTTTATTTGAAATGTGTGTGTTTTTATTGTTTTACCACATTTTTATTTACTTTTTTTTACTTTTTTTACTTGTCCCACTAGGGGACATGAGGGCCTGATGCCCCGATCGCTACTCTAATACACTGCACTACATACGTAGTGCAGTGTATTAGCGCTGTCAGTTATTCACTGACAGCAAGCCTATGAGGACTCGCCGCAGGCGGGTCCTCATCGGCTCCCGTACAAGGCAGACTCGGACGCCATTTTCTGGCGTCCGATTGCCACAGCAACCCAGCGATTGCATCACTGGGTTGCCGATCGGGTGAAAACCTATCAGATGCTGCGCTCTATTGAGCGCAGCATCTGAGGGGTTAATCTGCCGGATCGGAGAATAGCTCCGGTCCTGGCAGTTACAGGAGGGTGCCAGCTGTATAATACAGCTGTCCCCCCGCAGTGATAGTGCCGGCTCTGCTTCTGAGCCCGCACCATCACTGCGCCGTATATATACGGCGCTTTGCGGGAACCACCTCCCGACAGCGCCGTATATATACGGCGTATGTCGGGAAGGGGTTAAACTAAATACAACACAATTAGAATTATTAAATGTAAACATAGACCCCAAAACGTGGGAGGAATTGACTTAAAAATTTTCCTTTAAAAATAATAGCGTACATTTCACCTTTTTAGGAATAATGATTAACAATTATTTTAAAGATATTATCGAGTTGAATTATAAGGCAATACTAACGAAAATAGAAGCAGACTTAGAGAAATTGAACACTTTGCCGATATCATGGTTTGGGAGAAATAATATCATAAAAAAGGTAATATTACCAAAAATACTTTACCTACTGCAAGTTTTACCAATTGTGGTGCCTCTGACATTTGTTAATAAACTCAGAAAGATTATAACTGTCACGGCGCGGGTAGTGGACGCACTAGTCCGTACCGCTGTAGCGGGAAGGCAGCTGGCCAAACCACAGGAAACTCCAGAAATACAATGTCTCGCACAAGGGTACCTGGATAGTCCGGACGGTGACCGAAGCTCTGGCACAGATGGAGATGGTTGCAGCAGACAGCGCCAAACGTGGCGGATGGCACAGGAGCCGCAAGTTGAGCCAGACGTGGCGGATTCCTCCGGACGAGGCAGATGACACAGGACGTGGCGGATTCCTCCGGACGTGGCAGATGACATAGGACGTGGCGGATTCCTCCGGAGGTGGCAGATGACACAGGACATGGCAGATGACACAGGACGTGGCAGATTCCTCTGGACGTGGCAGATGACACAGGACGTGGCACGACTTGATACTAAGGCAAAGCACGAAAAACAGGAACGGGAACAAGGCACGGGTAACAACAGGAACGGGAAACACTAAGGGACCAATTTCAAGACAGACTGGGAAAACTAACAACGCTCAGGCAAGGATTAGAAGGCCAGGGCCTTCTTATAGACCAGGAAATTGTGGCAGTTGATGATGATGACTTCCTCTAATTGCGCTGGCCCTTTAAGGCCGGGCACGAGCGTGCGAGCGCACCCTACGGGACACAGCCGAACGCAGTGGCGTCTCCTAGGAGGGAGACGGGGACCAGCGCTCACAGATCAATGGCTGCGGGCATCGGGAGGTGAGTAAACCCGACGGCCCGCGGCCATGGACGCTACAGTATCCCTCCTCTTACGCCCCCTCTTCTTGGGGCCAGAGTGAGAGAGGAACCTTTTAATAAGAGCAGGAGCGCTGAGGTTCTCCTCTGGCTCCCAGGACCTCTCCTCAGGACCAAACCCTCTCCAGTCCACCAAATAGAAAGTCCTTCCTCCTACCCTTTTGCAGTCCAGGATCTCCTTTACCTCGAATACATCAGAAGGGCCGCTGGTAGCAACTGTGGAACTAGAAGTCTTGCTGTAGCTGTTCAGGACCACTGGTTTCAGGAGGGACACATGGAAGGAGTAAGGGATTCTGAGGGTAGGAGGCAGCCGCAGCTTATAGGAGACAGGGTTGATTTGTTGCAGGATCTCGAAAGGACCAAGGAACCTGGGAGCAAACTTGTATGAAGGCACGGTCAAGCGAATGTTCCGAGAGGACAGCCAGACTTTAGTGCCAGGAAGATACTGAGGCGGCTCTCTTCTCTTAGTATCTGCCTTTCGCTTAATGCGATCTACCGCCAGCAAAATAGAGGACCGGGTCTGTTGCCAGATTTGCAGGAAGTCCCCATATGCAGAGTCAGCAGCAGGTACCTGAGATGAAGTTGATACAGGAAGAGGGACTCTGGGATGTTGACTGTACACGATGTGAAACGGAGTGGAAGTGGTGGACTCACTTGTGTGGTTGTTGTAAGAAAACTCGGCCCATGGAAGAAGCTGTACCCAGTTATCGTGCTGTGAAGAGATGAAGTGGCGGAGATAATTTTCCATGATCTGGTTGATCCTCTCTACTTGCCCATTGGACTGGGGGTGATATGCAGAGGAAAAGTCTAAACTCACATTCAGGAGTTTACAGAGGGCTCTCCAGAACTTAGAGGTAAACTGAACACCCCGATTTGACACGATGTGTAGAGGCAGGCCATGCAAGCGGAAGATGTGTAGAATGAAGAGACTCGCCAGACGAGGAGCAGAAGGTAGGCCGGTCAGCGGGATAAAATGAGCCATCTTAGTGAACCGGTCCACCACCACCCAGACAGTGTTGCATCCTGCTGAGGGGGGAAGGTCTGTGACGAAGTCCATCGCAATGTGCTGCCAAGGGCATTGGGTACAGGCAGAGGTTGAAGCAGGCCGGCAGGCTTGGAGTGAGTCACTTTGTTAGAGGCACACACCGTGCAAGCAGAGACAAAGTCCAGAACAAGTGTCGAGCAATCAGGTCTCGGGTTTTACGGACACCAGCGTGCCCAGCAAGTTTAGAACTATGTCCCTAGCGGAGAATTTTTCTCCTGTCTGCCAACCGAACAAAAGTCCTCCCCGGAGGGATGTCTCTAACCTGCAGAGGATTAGCAGTGACAATGCAGGACGGGTCTATGATGGTCTAAAGGGACTCCACCGTGTCTTCTGTCTCAAACGATCTGGACAGGGCATCGGCCCTCACATTCTTGTCCGCGGGACGGTAGTGGAGCACAAACAGAAAACGGGTGAAGAACAGCGACCACCTGGCTTGACGAGGATTCAGTCTTTGAGCGGACTGAAGGTAAGTAAGTTTCTTGTGGACGGTGAAGATCAGGATGGGGTGAGCAGCGCCCTCCAGAAGATGTCTCCACTCCTCCAGAGCCAATTTGATGGCCAGCAGCTCCCGATCTCCAATGGAGTAATTGCGCTCAGCAGAAGAAAACAGTCTAGAGTAGTAGCCAAATACTACTGCCTTTCCTTTGGAGCTCCTCTGGAACAGAAGTGCACCTGCTCCAACAGAGGAAGCGTCCACTTCCAGTGAGAACTGCCGAGATACGCAAGGATGATGGAGGATCGAGGCTGAGGTGAAGGCTCTCTTGAGGCTAATAAATGCGGACTCTACCTCTGGAGTCCACACTTTGGCGTTCACACCCTTCTTGGTAAGGGTCGAGATGGGAGACGTCAGAGAAGAGAAATTAGGAATAAACTGCCGGTAGAAATTGGAGAATCCCAGGAACCGCTGTATGGCCCTTAAGCCTTGGGGACGTGGCCACTCCAGGACAGCCTTCACTTTCTCAGGATCCATCTTGAGGCCCTGATCCGAGATGATGTAGCCCAGGAAGGGCAGAGAACTCTTCTCAAAGACGCACTTCTCCAACTTGGCGTATAAATGATTCTCCCTCAATCGTAGTAGAACCTGAGGGACATGCCTCCGATGAGTCGTCGGATCTGGGGAGAAAATCAAATTATCATCGAGATTAACAACAACACAGACATAGAGTAGATCCTGGAAGATATCGTTAATGAACTCCTGAAACACTGCGGGAGCGTTACACAGTCCGAAGGGCATCACTAGGTATTCGTAGTGCCTGTCCCGGGTGTTAAATGCCATCTTCCATTCATCACCCCGGCTAATCCGGACTAGATTGTAAACCCCACGCAGGTCTAGCTTAGAAAAAATGTTGGCCCCTCGTATGCGATCAAACAGCTCAGAGATGATTGGCAACGGGTATTTGTTCTTGACTGTGATCAGGTTGATGCCCCGGTAGTCAATGCAGGGACGAAGGGATCCATCCTTCTTTTTAACGAAGAAGAATCCAGCCCCGGCCGGGAAGGAAGATTTTCGTATAAAACCCCTCTCCAGATTCTCCTTGATATAGGCCAACATGGATAGAGACTCAGGCAAGGAGAGAGGATATACCCGTCAACGGGGGAGAGAGGCATTAGGAACCAGTTCAATGGGGCAGTCATAGGTCCGATGTGGAGGCAGCGTCTCAGCCTCCTTTTTGCTGTAAACATCTGCATACTGACCAAAATGGGGAGGCAGTCCTGCCAACAATTGAGGCAGAGGAGGCTTGGCAGGATGGATCTGCAACAGACAACGACCATGGCACTTGGAGCCCCATTGGAGAACCTCTCCAGAATTCCAATCCAGGACTTGGGCATGTAGTAGAAGCCAAGGCAGGCCCAGCAGAACAGGATTGATGGCCTTGGGCAAAACAAGGAAAGAAATAAATTCAGAATGAAGTACTCCAACCTGGAGCTTCAACGGCTTGGTTTTAGAGATGATGGGATCAGGCAGAGGCAGTCCATTAACTGAGGCAACAGCCAAAGATGTCTCCAGGGGAACTGTGGGCAACTGAAGATGATCCACAAGCTCTTTCTGGATGAAGTTTGCAGCAGAGCCAGAGTCAAGATAGGCAGAAACTTGATGCGTCCTCTCGCCGGATACCAGGGTCACAGGAATAGTCAATTTGGAACCGAATGTTCTGTTAGATTCCGTTCCACCTAGGGCTGTCTCTCCAACCAATGCTAGGCAATGGGGTCTCTCCGGCCTCTGGGGACACAGACGCACAACATGGCCTCCACGGCCGCAATACAAACAAAGTCCAGAAGTGCGTCAGCGTTGTTTCTCCTGGGTAGACAATTTGACATAATTAAGCTGCATCGGATCCTCTGGTGGGACGACTGAGGGGGATTGCGGGACAGCAGAATGCAGCCTAGGAAGTACTCTCTCCCGGAGAACCTCTTGGGAACGTTCCCGGATCCTCATGTCGACACGGGAGGCGAGTAGGATAAGATCGTCCAGGGTAGATGGCAGATCACGAGCAGCCAGCTCGTCCTTGATTCCTGAAGACAGTCCCTGCCAGAATGTAGCCACCAAAGCCTCGTTGTTCCAGGTCAATTCAGCAGCCATGATACGGAACTGGATGGCATACTCGCCCACGGAGAGGTCTCCCTGGTGTAGGGTTAGCAAGGATGCAGCAGCTGAAGAAACTCTCCCAGGTTCCTCAAAGATCGAGCGGAAGGTCCGTAAGAAGCACTGCAAGTCCCGGGTCTCTGGTCCCTGATGTTCCCACAGAGGATTAGCCCATGCCAGGGCTTTGCCAGTAAGGAGAAAGATGATGAAGGTGATCCTGACGTCATCCGAACAGAAGGACCTGGCATGAAGTCTGAAATGGATCAGGCACTGATTCAAAAATCCCCTGAAGGACCTCAGATCTCCGTCATAGCGTGTAGGTAGCGGCAAGAAACACAGGGGGTTGGTACCGGTACAGACAGGAAGTGTAGCAGGAGGAACCGCAGGGACGGGTGCGGGGACGACTGTGGTTGGAGGGAGCAATCGATGGGCTATGGCGTTCACCGACAGGAGGAGCTGGTCTTGTCGTGACTGGAGATCCTCCATCTCGGCCAGCATGGCTTGTCTCGTCAAAGTCTCAGGTTGACCAGCGGGGTCCATGGCATGAGCGAACTGTCACGGCGCGGGTAGTGGACCCACTAGGCCGTACCGCCGTAGCGGGAAGGCAGCTGGCCAAACCACAGGAAACCCCAGAAATACAATGTCCCGCACAAGGGTACCTGGATAGTCCGGACGGTGACCGAAGCTCTGGCACAGATGGAGATGGTTGCAGCAGACAGCGCCAAACGTGGCGGATGGCACAGGAGCCGCAAGTGGCGGATTCCTCCGGATGAGGCAGATGACACAGGACGTGGCGGATTCCTCCGGACGTGGTAGATGACACAGGACGTGGCACGACTTGATACTAAGGCAAAGCACGGGAAACAGGAACGGGAACAAGGCACGGGTAACAACAGGAACGGGAAACACTAAGGGACCAATTTCAAGACAGACTGGGAAAACTAACAACGCTCAGGCAAGGATTAGAAGGCCAGGAAATCGTGGCAGTTGATGATGATGACTTTCTCTAATTTGCTTTAAGGCCAGGCACGAGCGTGCGCGCGCACCCTATGGGACACAGCCGAACGGAGCGGAAGTGAGCGCTGGCGTCTCCTAGGAAGGAGATGGGGACCAGCGCTCACATATCCATGGCTGCGGGCATCGGGAGGTGAGTAAACCCGACGGCCCGCGGCCATGGACGCTACAATAACAAAATTTGTATGGCAATCTAAAGGATAAATATTTAAATACTCAACACTATTTAAAAACAAAAAAGCAGGCGGAATAGGCCTACCAGACCTGGAAAACGACAGAGATGCTATACACTTGCTGGATTTATGTAATGAAAAAATTATATTAAACCCTTAATGACCGCTTATACGTGTTTTCACGGCGACCATTAAGTGTACTTATGCCAGAGCGCCGCCTTTTCACAGCGGCCCTTTGGCATAAGATAGCGCCCCCGGGAAGCGCTTAAACTCTGTGCACTCAGCTACGGAGGTAACTAAGGCCTCGGAGCACAGACCGAGGGTCACGTGATCACCGCTATTCAACGAATAACGGCGATCGCTGTAAGAACAGCGACAGTTCGTTCTCTCTCTTCTCTCACAGAATATATTCTGTGAGAGAAGAGAGAAATGGTCTAAATAAGGGCCAGCACCCCCCTGTTACACCCCCGATCCGCCCCCCTTACCTGATTCGGATCTTCAAGATGGCGCTTGACTGACTGTCCCGTCACAATGACAGAACACATTACACTCCGTAGGTCTAGCAGTGATCTGAGCTGCAAGTCTAAATGTCCCCTAGTGGGACAAGTAAAAAAAAGATAATAAAAATGTTTTAAAAAAGTGTAAAAATAAAAGTTATAAGTTACATAAACAAAAAATACTTTTTTTCCCTATAAGTCTTTTATTATAGGAAAAAATTAACACGTTAAAAAAGTACACATATTTGGTATCACCGCGTTCGTAATGACTCCAACTATAAAACTATAATATTATTTTTCCCGCACAATTAACACCGCAAAAAAAACACACGCTAGAATCACTATTTTTTGGTCACCACCCTTCTCAAAATATACAATAAAAAGTGATCAAAAAGTCGCATGTACGCCAATATTGTACCAATAAAAACTGCAAGCCGTCTCGCAAAAAAACAAGCCCTTACACAGCTTTTTTGACTGAAAAATAAAAAAGTTATGACTATTAGAATATGGTGACACAAAAAATTAATTATTTTATAAATAAGTGATTTTATTGCGCAAACGCTGCAAAACATAAAAAAAACTATATCCATATGGTATCGCCGTAATCGTACCGACCCACCGAATAAAGTAAAATGGTAATTTATAGCCCAGGGTGAACGCCATAAAAAAATTATAAAAAAAGACATTGTCAGAATTGATCGTTTTTGGTCACCTTGCTTGCCAAAAAATGGAATAAAAAGTGATCAAAAAAATTGCATGTACCCCAAAATTATACCAATGAAAACTACAGATTGTCCTGCAACAAATAAGCTCTCACACAGCTCTGGCGAAGAAAAAAGAAAATAGTTCTGGCTCTCAGAATATAGCGATGCAAAATGTGCAGTGTTCCAAAAGCGGAGAAGATTGGGCACCATTTATCAGTGCGACACTGGCCACATATCTGAGGATTATTATTTATTTACCCCAGTATTATACCCTCTTATTATACCCTGATGTACTCCGGACAGCTTAATGCCCCCACATTATAAACTGAAATAGCAGCAAAACGCCAAACAGAACTACTACCAAGCTAAATATGCACTCCAAAAGCCAAATGGCTGTCCCTCCCTTCTGAGCCCTACAGCGTGCCCAAACAGCTGTTTACATCCACAGATATGGCATCACCATAACCGGGAGAACCCGGTTAATATCTTATGAGGTATTTTTCTTCAGTGGCACAAACTGGGCATAACATATAGTGTACTAAATGGCATATCGGCGGAAAATGTTAATTTTCACTCCTCCCCATTAATTGCACATTAACCCCTTTGCACACCACGACTTAATAGCATGTCGTGGTGTGCGGGTGATGTATGGAGCAGGCTCCCGTGCTGAGCTGCGGGTGTCAGCTGTGTATTACAGCTGACACCCGGGACTAACGGACAGGAACAGCAATCAAGCTGTTACAGGAGCCTGTAAAAATGACAATATACTGCAATACATTAGTATTGCAGTGTATTGTACTAATGATCGCTGGTTCAAGTCCCCTAGGGGGACTAATAAAATGTGTAATAACAAAAGTAAATTATTATTAGTGAAAAAAATGAAATAAATATTTAAAGTCCAAAAAAAAAAACCTTTTCAAATTTTTTCTCTAAAGTAATGTCAAAAAATAATAAATCCACAAAATTGGTATAGCTGTGTCTATAAAAGTCCAAACTATTACAATACAGCATTTTTAACTCGCACGGTGAACGCCGTGAAAAATAAAGACTTTAAAACTGCAAAATCGCTGCTTTTTGATCACTTTGTCCCTACCAAAAAATGTAATAAAAAGTGCTCAAAATGTTGTATGTGCCAAAAAATGGTACCAATAAAAAGTACAGCTTGTTCCGCAAAAAATAATCCCTCACTCCACTCTATTGACGGAAAAATAAAAAAAGTTATGGCTCTTCGAAAGCAGGGAGGGAAAAACAAAAAGAAAAAGCAAAAATGGATCAGCCTGGAAAGGGTTAATTACTTTCTAATGAAAAAACATTTATGACCACATGTGGGGTATTGCCGTACTCAGGAGAAATTGCTTTACAAATGTTGGGGTGCTTTTTCCTCCTTTATCCTTTGTGAAATTGAAAAAATTCAACATATTAGTGGAAATGATGTTGATATTCATTTTCACGGCCTAATTCTAATAAATTCTGCAAAAGACCTGTGGGGTCTAAATGCTCACTATACCCCTAGATCGATTCCTTAAGTGGTGTAGTTTCCCAAATAGTGTGGCTTTGCAAATTCTACACGGCACCCGAAAACCATTTCAGCTAAATTTGAGCTCCAAAAGCCAAATAGAGCTCCTTCCCTTCTAAGCCCCGCTGTGGGTCCAAACAGCAGTTTATTACCACATATAGCATATTTCCATAATCGGGAGAAATTGTTTTACAAATGTTGGGGTGCTTTTTCTCCTTTATTCCTTGAAAAAATTAAAAATGTCTAATTTTTTTCAGAAATAAAGTAGATTTTTACCTTTACAGACTAATTCCAATGAATTCAGCAAAACAACTGTGGTGTCAAAATGCTAACTTTCCCCTTAGAAAAATTCCTTGAGGGGTGTAGTTTCCCAAATGGGGTCACTTTTGGGGAGTTTCCATTGTTTTGGTCCCTCCAGTACATTGCAAACGTGACACAGCACTGAAAACGATTCCAGCATAATCAGAAATCCAAAATCCAAATGGTGCTCTTCTGAGCCCTGCTGTGGGTCCAAACAGCAGTTTATTACCACATATGGGATATTACTATAATCGGGAGAAATTGCTTTACATATGTTTGGGTGTTTTTTCACTTTTATTTCTTGTAAAAATGTAAAAAATGTACGTTTTTCTCAGAAAAAAAGTAGATTTTCATCTTCACATACTAATTCAAATAAATGTAGCAAAAAAACTGTTCGGTCAAAATGCAAACTACAACCCTAGATAAATTCCTTGATGGGTGTAGTTTGCAAAACGGGGTCACTATTGGGAGGTTTCCACTGTTTTGGCACCACAAGACCTCTTCAAACCTAACATGGTACCTAAAATATATTCTTAAAAAAGGAGGCCCTAAAATCCACTAGGTGCTCTTTTGCTTCTGAGGCCTGTGTTTCAATCCAGTAGCATACTAGGGCCACAAATGGGATATTTCTAAAAACTAGAGAATCTGGGCAATAAATATTGAGTTGCATTTCTCGGGTAAAACCTTCTGCGGTACAGAAAAAAAATGTATTACAAATGAATTATGGCAAAAAAAAAAGAAATTTGTAAATTTCACCTCTACTTTGCTTTAATTCCTGTGAAACGCCTAAAGGATTAAAACACTTTCTGAATGCTGTTTTGAATACTTTGAGGGATGCAGTTTTCAAAATGGGGTGATTTATGGGGACTTTCTAATATATAAGGCCCTCAAAGACACTTCAGAACTGAACTGGTCCCTGAAAAATTAGCCTTTTGACATTTTCTTGAAAATATGAGAAATTGCTGCTAAAGTTCTAAGCCTTGTAACGTCCTAGAAAAATAAAAGAATATTCAAAAAACTATGCAAACATAAAGTAGATATATGGGAAATGTAAACTATTAACTATTTTGTGTGGTATTACTATCTGTTTTACAAGAAGATACATTTAAATTTAGAAAAATTATAATTTTTGCAAATTTTCTCCAAATCTTGGTGGTTTTTACAAATAAATATTGAATTTATCTACCAATTTTTTTCACTAACATAAAGTACAACATCTCATGAGAAAAAAAAAAAATCTCAGAATCGCTTGAATAGGTAAAAACATTCCAAAGTTATTACCACCAAAAGTGGCACATGTCAGATTTGAAAAATCGGCTTCGTCATTAAGGCCAAAACAGGCTCAGTCTTAAAAGGGTTAAATGGAAACTCTGGGTAGAACTTTAATTATATCTGTTAAAAACTAATATTGAAGAACTTTTTTGGCCGACATCTTATGATAAATTTAAATATTCCTCAATCCTTTAACTAAAAAACTGTCAGAATCTGGCACAAACTAAACAAAAGACACCAATTTTTACCTAGTACATGCATTCATACCCCTATATATTTCTTGATACCTAACAAATTCAAAAAACTTAAGGGAAGCATTACGGGAAGGAATTATCTAGGAACTTAAGGGAAGCATTACTTCCAGTAAGCAATTTTATTCATAACAAAGCTGTGATTACATTTAAACAAATTAAAAGTATACTCCCCAACCTCACGTTTAATGTTGGGAAATAGAACATAATTGCTGAGTCGATTAAGGTTTTCTCACCTGACATCTTAGACTTATATACTGTAAACTTATTCACAAATTTTTACTCTTCTAGAATTATACCCAAAAAGACATTTCAAAACTTTACCAACGTCTTATTACTAATTCAGAAACACCCTAATTTATAACAAAATGGGAAAAAGATCTTGGTAAAACGTTCACCAGGGAACAGACTGATCAAATCTAGAAAAATTCTCAATCTCCCTCTAGTTCTACAAAAATTCAAGAACTAAACTATAAACTAGTTGCACGTTGGTATAAGACACCAGAGCTCTTGAACAGAATTGATCCCCACCAAAACCCAATATGCTGGAGCTGTAAGAAAGAAACAGGGAATTTGTCACATATTTGGTTTAAAGAGTAGCTCAACTTTTGGCAGACTTCTGACATGTCATAGTGACATGTCAGAAGTTTGGATTGGTGGGGGTCCGAGCACTGAGACCCTTACAAATCGCTAGAATGAAGCAGCTGAAGCGCTTGTGAGCGCTCAGCCGCTTAGTGTCTGTTCGGCTTTTTCCGGAAAGCCGATGTATCGGAGTATGGGCTCATGGACATTCTATTCTGTCAGTACTCCGATACATTAATTTCCGGAAAAAGCCGAACAGACACGAAGCGAAACAAAATGGTCAATAGAACAATCTAGATAAGTATTACACGATTTAGGGCAGATGAATAAAAGCACAACATTTTTACTAACTTTTTATGATTGGTGGGGTGTCAGTTTCTTCTCAAACTTAGAATACTTGAATACTTACATATATCATATAATCCTTTAATCTTGTACAGAATTATATAGGTCTGTTTCTAATTCATACTAACAACAGCAGAGACAATTGTTAGTTTTTCTTTCTGTATTTGTATATTTTATAACCCCCTGCCCTCTTTCCATCCGTTATGTACTCTCTATCTCCTCCCTTAAAAAAGTTAAACAAAGAATTTATTAAAAAAACAAAACAATATCCTCACCTTTTAATTCCAGAATTACTTAAAAGGCTTTGCACAGCTAAAATATTTAATAAGCTTGATGTAAGAGGAGCAAATAACCCTGTTTTAATCTGTCCTTGGGATGAATGGAAGACTTCAGGAGACAGTTTGGACACTTTGAGTATCTTTTAATGTCTTTTGAACTTTGTAATGCTCCAGTCGCTTTCTAACACTTTATCAATGATCTTTTTAGGAACATATATTGGCAACTTGTAATAGCCTACCTGGATGATATCCTCATTTTTTTCAGACATTCTTTAGGAGCATCGGAAACATGTCTGCACTGTACTACAAAGACTTTGGGAATATTGCTTACAGTGAAGGAAATAAGTATTTGATCCCTTGCTGATTTTGTAAGTTTGCCCACTGTCAAAGACATGAACAGTCTAGAATTTTTAGGCTAGGTTAGTTTTACCAGTGAGAGATAGATTATATAAAAAAAACAAAGCAGAAAATCACATAGTCAAAATTATATATTTATTTGCATTGTGCACAGAGAAATAAGTACTTAATAAATAAATACTTATTTCCTTCACTGTATATATTAAACTTGAGAAATGTAATTTTGAATAGACTACAATTCAATTTCTTTGGGTACAGTATATCTCCAGCACATCTCAGTATGGACTGGCTGTTGTTGATTGGCCAACCCCAAAAAATGGAAAATTCAGTGATTTATTGGTTTTGCTAATGCCTACAGAAAGTTAGTTTGAAACTTGAATGCTCTCATTAAATTAATAGCTTAGCATATAATCACATACATGCTTCTGATCGCGCGGGCACAGAAGCTGTGCCCGCACGATCACTGCGGGAGCCTGGCTGTTACTGACCGTTGGGCATCCGCTACAACAGCTAGGATTGGAGAAACCTCCAATCTTGCCATTTGACACCTTAAATGCCGCGGTCAATAGTGATTATATTATAAAGCTACAGAAGGAGTAAATATAAAACTTAGCTTTTAATAAGCTGTTAAAACGTGGAACATCACACATTTACTTATAAGGACATATACTGACATACATAACATATAAGTGTCAATTAGGTATAGGGTATTGGTTCCTGTGTTAAGATTTTTGTTCAGAGTATAGTCAGAGTCTTATACGAGGATCGTATATTGCATCCTTCCCCTCCCCTCTATATGCGTAGTCTAACCCAATCCCTATAGGAAACATGCAAAATTCACATTTTTATTCACACCGTCTGGAGATACCGATCTCATCTTGTATATCCATCTCGACTCTGTCTGTAATAATAATTTATACCAGTTGCCGCCTCTAGGGCTAGGTTCAATATGTTGTATACCCTGGAATCTGATGGATTTTGTGTTTCCCCTATGTGCCAAACAAATGTGTCTTGATATTGTAGTGTCTCTTTTGTTTATGATTTCATTATAATGATCCCTGATGCGTCTCCTGAACTCTCTTTTAGTCTTCCCCACATAATCATTAGGGCACGTACATTTAGCTAAATATATCACCCCTCTATATTTACAATTAATAAACTGATTATTCAGGTATCCAATGCCTGTCATCGCACTAGTAAATGCCCTAGATACCTCAACTGTGTCACGAAGGGTCTGTGGACCCACTGGGCCATACCATCTTGGCGGTAAGGCAGCTGGCCAACAGTATGCAGGTAAAAGTCTATAGTTCGTATAGGGTACCTGTGGCAGCTCGGACAGTAGCAGGGCAGGTTTGGCAGGAACTTGGCAGCAAGTGGACGTCAGGTGTGGAGAATCAGAACAGGCGTGGTATCCAACGCAGCACGGCACTAGATCAGGATACAAGTAATAGATTACAGGAACAGGAACACTGGGAGCAGGAAACACTAGGGGGCCATATGTAAGACAGACTAGGAATACAGAATAAAGCTCAGGCATAGAACTAGGGGGCTGGACCCCTCTTATAGTCCAGAGTACTCACGGGTCAAGGTTCATGAACGAGGTCCGGCTGTGGTGAGTAGACGCGAGCGCTGGCTTCTCCTGAGGAGGAGGCTGGGGCCAGCGCTTGCCGACTCGTGGCTGCGGCTGTCAGGCGGAGAACGGAGCTGACAGCCCGCAGCCACGGACATTACAGTATCCCCCCTCTTACGCCCCCTCTTCTTGGGACCAGAGCGAGAGAGAAACTTTTTCAGAAGAGCAGGAGCATTGAGGTTCTCCTCTGGCTCCCAAGACCTCTCTTCAGGACCAAATCCCCTCCAATCCACCAAATAAAAGGTCTTTCCTCTCAATCTTTTTGTGTCTAGGATCTCTTGAACCTCAAAGGTGTCTGAAGGGCCGCTGGCGACAACCACAGGGCTGGGAGTCTTGGTGTAGCGGTTCAGGACCACTGGCTTCAGGAGGGATACATGGAAGGAGTTGGGGATCTTGAGGGTAGTAGGCAGCCGAAGCTTATAGGCTACAGGGTTGATCTGTTGTAGGATCTCGAATGGTCCGAGGAACCTGGGAGCAAACTTGCATGACGGCACCCTTAGTCGAATGTTCCTGGAGGACAGCCAGACCTTTGTGCCAGGAAGAAACTGAGGCGGTTCTCTTCTACTTGTGTCCGCCCTCCGTTTCATACGGTCAACTGCCAGCAGGATGAAGGATCGAGTCTGCCGCTAAATCTGTAGAAAGTCCCTAAAGGCCGTGTCAGTAGCTGGTACCTTGGATGAATCAGGAACCGGGAGAGGTATTCGTGGGTGCTGGCCAAGGACTATGAAGAACGGAATGTTCCTAGTGGACTCGCTGGTATGATTGTTGTAGGAGAATTCAGCCCACGGAAGCAACTGCACCCAGTCATCATGCTGCCTAGAGACGAAGTGACGCAGGTAGTTCTCCAAGATTTGATTGATCCTCTCAACCTGTCCGTTGGACTGAGGATGGTAAGCCGAGGAAAAGTCCAACTTCACACGTAGAACCTCGAGGTGAACTGAACCCCCCGATCAGACACAATATGCTGCGGCAAGCCGTGCAGGCGGAAGATGTGTTGGATAAACAGCTTGGCCAGTTGAGGAGCAGATGGAAGACCGGTCAGTGGAACGAAGTGGGCCATTTTCGAAAATCGATCCACCACCACCCAGACAGTACTGCATCAGGCAGAGAGAGGCAGGTCAATAACAAACTCCATAGCTATATGCTGCCAGGGAGCATCCGGCACAGGCAATGGCTGGAGCAGACCAGCGGGTCTGGAGTGAGCAACCTTCTTAGCTGCAGACACAGAGCAGGAGGAAACAAAGTCCATAACATCTTTGGGCAGCGTGGGCCACCAGAAATGACGGGCAATCAAATCCCGGGTCTTACGGATCCCCGCGTGACCTGCCAGTCTAGAGGCGTGTCACCAGTGGAGGACCCTCCTTCGGTCAGCCATGCGCACAAAAGTCCTCCCTGGAGAAATATCTGCATACCCTAGACTTGCCCTTGGAGCCTCTCTTGAACAGGAGTGCACCAGCACCGACAGAGGATGCATCCACCTCCATCGAGAACTGTAGAGAGACGTCTGGATGATGGAAGATAGAGGCTGACGTGAAGGCACTCTTCAGGGTATTGAATGCGGACTCTGCCTCAGGAGTCCACATCTTGGCGTTCATGCCCCTTGGTGAGGTTAGAGATAGGAGATGTCAGTGAAGAGAAGTTTGGGATGAACTGTCTGTAAAAACTGGCGAATCCCAGAAAGCGCTGTATGGCCCTCAAGCCTTGAGGACGTGGCCATTCCAGGACGGGCTTTACCTTTTCAGGATCCATCTTGAGATCTCTATTCGAGATGATGTAGCCCAGGAAGGGTAGAGCATCTCTCTCAAATTCGCACTTCTCCAATTTGGCGTACAGATTATTCTCCCTTAACCGCAGCAAGACTTGACGGACATGCTTCTAATGAGTCATAGGATCTGGAGAAAAAATCAAGATGTCATCAAGATAGACTACTACACAAACATAGAGGAGGTCACGGAAAATATCATTAATAAACTCCTGGAAGACCGCGGGGGCATTACACAAGCCGAAGGGCATTTCTAGATACTCATAGTGTCCATCACGGGTGTTAAATGCAGTCTTCCATTCATCACTCTGGCGAATGCGGATTAGGTTGTAAGCCCCCCGAAGGTCTAACTTGGAAAAAATCTTGGCACCACGTATACGGTCAAATAATTCTGAGATCAATGGCAATGGATACTTATTTTTCGCCGTGATCTAGTTGAGACCTCGGTAGTCTATACAGGGACGAAGAGAACCATCCTTCTTTTTTAGGAAGAATAACCCGGCTCCTGCCGGGGAGGAAGACTTGCGTACGAAGCCCCGCTCCAAGTTCTCTCTAACATAGGCAGACATAGACAGAGTCTCTGGCAGAGAGAGAGGATATACCCTACCACGGGGAAGGGAAGCACCAGGAACCAGCTCGATAGGACAGTCATATTCCCGATGTGGGGGCAGTGTCTCCACCTCTTTCTTGCTGAAGACGTCCGCAAATGAAGCAAAATGACTAGGCAATCCTGCCAGTGACTGAGGCACAGGAGGCTGAGTCAAACAAATCTGTCCCAGGCAATGATTGTGACACTCGATGCCCCACTGGAGAACCTCTCCAGAGTTCCAGTTCAGGACTGGGGCATGCAATCGGAGCCAAGGCAGGCCCAGCAACACAGGGTCAACGGCTCTGGGTAGGACATAGAACGACAGCAGCGGAGTGGAGAGCCCCTACTTGGAGCCTCAGTGGTTTGGTCACAGCAATAACTGGGTCTGGCAGGGGTAGGCCATCCACTGAAGCAATTGTCAACGGGCTCTCCATAGGGGTAGTAGGCAATTGAAGAAGGTCCACCAGGTCTCTACGGATAACATTTTCAGCGGATCCAGAGTCCAGATACGCAGAGACCTGATGCGTTCTCCCGCCAGACACTATGGTCACGGGTAAGGACAATTTGGACGGAAGTCCTTTTTTACCCAGGGTTGCAACTCCTAGCAACCCTAGGCTTTGGGGCTTTTGAGGGCACAGGCGCACAAGATGGCCACCGAGGCCGCAATATAGACAAAGTACCGAAGTGCGTCTACGTTGTCTCTCCTGGGTGGATAGCTTACCTTGGTCCATCATCACAGACTCCTTAGGAGGATCGACATCTGAGGACAGCAGGGGTTGCTGCAAAGTAGGTACCAGACTAGGAGGGTCTCCCTCCCGACTAACCTCTTGGAGGCGTTCTCGGATCCGCATATCAATCCGGGCGGATAGAAGGATGAGGTCATCCAGGGTAGATGGCAGGTTTTGAGCGGCAAGTTCGTAGTTAATTTTAGGAGACAGTCCATGCCAGAATGCAGCTACCAGGGCCTCATTGTTCCATAACAGTTCTCCCGCCAGGGTGCGGAAGTGGATGGCGTACTCGCACACGGAGGTGTCTCCTTGGTGTAGTTTAATCTAGGTAGCCGCTGCAGATGAGACCCGTCCAGGCTCCTCAAACATCATTCGAAAAGTCCGGAGAAAGGCTTGGAAGTCACGGGTCTCTAGTCCTTGTCTCTCCCACATAGGGTCCGCCCATGCAACGGCCTTGCCAGTGAGGAGAGAGATGATGAAAGCGACCCTTGCGCCGTCAGATGAAAATGCCCTAGAATACAGGCTGAAGTGGATCTGGCACTGATTCAAAAATCCACGGCAGGAACCTGCGTCTCCATCATAGCGGCAAAGAAAAGAGGCAAAGAAAAACGCGGATCGACACTGCCAGGAGGTGTAGTCTGAGGATCAACACTACCAGGAGGTGTAGTAGGAGGAACGGCAGCTCGTGCCTCCTGCTGACTTACGAGAATGTTCAAAGCCTGGAGGAGTTGTTCCTGTAGAGACTGGAGGTCCAGCAAATCCGCCCGCATCTCCTGTGACGTCGTCATGGTCTTGGTCGACCAGCGGGGTCCATGGCCTGAGCTTACTGTCACGAAGGGTCTGTGGACCCACTGGGCCATACAGTTTTGGCAGTAAGGCAGCTGGCCTACAGGACGCAGGTCAAAGTCTATAGTTTGTATAGGGTACCTGTGGCAGCTCGGACAGTAGCAATGCAGGCTTGGCAGGAACTTGGCAGCAGGTGGATGTCAGGTGTGGAGAAGCAGAACAGGCGTGGTATCCAACACAGCACGGGACTGGATCAGGATACAAGTAATAGGATACAGGAACACTGGGAGCAGGAAACACTAGGGGGCCATATGCAAGACAGACTAGGAATACAGAACAAAGCTCAGGCATAGAACTAGGGGGCTGGACCCCTTTTATAGTCCAGAGTACTCACGGGTCAAGGTTCATGAACGAGGTCCGGTGCGTGCGATGCCCCTTTACGGGATCCGGCTGTGGTGAGTAGACGCGAGCACTGGCTTGTCCTGAGGAGGAGGCTGGGGCCAGCGCTTGCCGACTCGTGGCTGCGGCTGTCAGGGGGAGAACGGAGCTGACAGCCCGCAGCCACGGACATTACAAACTGCTTCACAAGCGAGACATCTAACGCATCTAAAGGTCCCCAGGGGCCTCCTGTTGAGCCAGCATGTTTCAGGGGGTTCATCTAAAAAGTGGCTTCGCACTAGTTTATCCTTCAGGCTTTTGCTTCTTCTGAATGTGATTTGGGGTCTCCCACCTATAGCTTGTCTAAGGTCTTCATCTTCCATTAATATTCCACAGTGCTTGTTAATTATTTCCCTTATTTCTATGTGAGAACCATCATATGTCCCTATGATGCGCATCATGTTGTCTTTCTGTTCTTTTGCTTTATTGGGTATCAGAAGGTCACATATTTTTATTCCCACTGCATTGTTAAATGCTTCTTTCAGGATTTTCTTGGGGTATCCCCTCTGTAGAAACCTGTTTCTCAAATCCTCTGCTTGTAGTAAGTAAGTCTTCATGTTAGAACAGTTCCTCCTGAAGTATACCATTTTTTAGGGCATATGGTTGGGAGCTCTCCCACCTCAGGAGACTGTTTGTTGTGGTAGACTTTCTGAATACATCAGTTATAATCCTACCTTTATCCCCCCTGGAGATTCTCACATCCAAGAAGGCCAGGTTATCTGTATCACTCTCTGAGGTGAATCTAAGTCCTATTTGGTTAGTATTTAAGTCACGAATAAAGTCCCGGAATTCTTCTTGGTTACCTATCCATAGGATGAAAATATCATCAATGAATCTCAGCCATAGGCCTATTGATTCATGCCATTTGCTATTGGTATCTGCAAAGACTATATTTGCCTCCCACCAGCCCAGGAACAGGTTCACATATTAGGGGGCGCATGGGCTCCCCATAGCAGTGCCCCTGAGCTGGTGGAAGTAATGGTCCTTGAACAGAAATAAATTTTTGGTCAAGTTGAACTCCAATAATTCCATAACAAATGCATTATGTGCAATAAGATGGTTTCCTCTCATTTTCAAAAAGTGGGCGACAGATTCCAATCCGAACTGGTGCTGTAAAGGATCTGCCAGGCACAGCTTCGGGGTTAACTTCCTTAGGTAATCAGTCTTCATCTGAGTCTATCTCTCTGAGACTGACTCCAGCTTCCACCACTCAGGCTGGCAGGCTTAGGAGTGGGAGAGCCTATCGCAGTCCTGGCCAGACTCAGCTAGCTCCCGCCCTCTGTCTATTTATACCTGCCTTTCCTTTTCCTCCTTGCTTGTGATTCTTTCCGTGTGGTTTCCTGGCCCAGCTACAGCTCCTAACAATTTGATCCTGCTCCATTCTGACCCTGGCTTTCTGACTACTCTTCTGCTCTGCGTTTGGTACCTCGTGCTCTGCTGGTTTGACTTGGCTCGTTCACCAATCTGTTGCTCACGGTGTTGCCGTGGGCAACCGCCCCTTTCCCTTTGTTTTATATTCCTTTGTATGTTTTGTCTCGTGCACTTACTGAGCGTAGGGACCGCCGCCCAGTTGTACCCCGTCGCCTAGGGCGGGTCGTTGCAAGTAGGCAGGGACAGAGTGGCGGGTAAATTAGGACTCACTTGTCCGTTTCCCTACCCCTATCATTACATAATCACAAGCCCATATACCTAGTCTACCCTGGTCCCTGACACTACTATGGACCCCCTTGAGACCCTGGCTCAGCAAATGCAGGGTCTCTCCCTACAGGTCCAGGCCCTGGCTCAGAAGGTCAACCAGCCTGAGGCTACCTTGGTGGTTCCCCTCACCTCAACTCCTGAACCCCACCTCAAGTTGCCCGACCGATTCTCAGGGGACCGCAGGGCTTTCCTCTCCTTTCGGGAGAGTTGCAGGCTTTACTTTCGCTTAAAGCCCCACTCCTCAGGTTCTGAGAGCCAGCGAGTGGGTATAATTATGTCCCGGCTCCAGGACGGGCCCCAAGAATGGGCCTTCTTCTTGGCTCCTGACGCCCCTGAACTTTCCTCTTTTCTTTTCTGCTCTCGGACTCATTTATGACGAGACTGACAAGACTGCCTTTGCCGAGAGTCAGCTGGTGACCTTACGTCAGGGTAAGAGACCTGTTGAGGAGTATTGTTCTGACTTTAGGAAGTGGTGCGTAGCTTCTCGGTGGAATGACCCTGCCTTAAGGTGCCAGTTTAGGTTGGGTCTGTCGAATGCCCTGAAAGACCTGCTAGTTAGCTATCCCTCTTCTGACTCCCTAGACCAGGTTATGGCTTTAGCGGTACGACTTGACCGACGTCTCAGGGAACGACAACGCAAACGTTTATGTGTTTTCTCCTCCGACTCCCCCATGATGCCTCCCGAAGTTCCGTTGCTTCGTTCTTCCCCGGAAGACTCAGAGGTACCTATGCAACTCGGGGCCTTCTTGTCCCCCCAACAACGTAGAGATTTCCACAGGAAGAATGGTCTCTGCTTCTACTGTGGGGATGACAAGCATCAAGTGAACAACTGTCCTAAGCGTAAGAATGCAGCCGGAGAACTTCCGCGCCTAAGTGATCATCGGGGAGGTCACTTGGGCGCACAGGTATTTCCCGTAAATATGAAACGTAATAAGATCTTGCTTCC
Organism: Rhinoderma darwinii; assembly: GCF_050947455.1. Lineage (NCBI taxonomy): Eukaryota > Metazoa > Chordata > Amphibia > Anura > Rhinodermatidae > Rhinoderma > Rhinoderma darwinii. The sequence continues at coordinate 326,887,460 of NC_134688.1, read as the reverse complement.
CTTTCAGGTCTCTTTTGGTGGTAGGTCTGCTACCGGCAGCGCCTTCGTGGATTCAGGGTCCTCTGCTAATATCATGTCTGTGGAATTTGCTATGTCTCTTGCTATGCCTTTGATTGAGTTGCCTAAACCTGTCCCGGTAGTGGGTATCGACTCCACTCCTCTTGCTAAAGGTTATTTTACACAGCATACCCCTGTTTTTGAACTCCTTGTTGGCTCCATGCATTTGGAGCAGTGCTCTGTACTGTTGATGCAGGGATTATCGTCCGATTTGGTTTTAGGCCTTCCCTGGTTGCAGTTGCATAATCCCACCTTTGACTGGAATACTGGGGAGCTTACCAAATCGGGTAATGAATGTTTGACGTCATGTTTTTATGTTAATTCTATTTCTCCTCCTGAGGAGGTGAACACGCTACCTGAGTTTGTTCGGGACTTCGCTGATGTTTTCTCTAAGGAGGCCTCCGAAGTGTTACCTCCTCATAGAGAATACGATTGCGCTATCGAATTGGTACCAGGAGCTAAGCTCCCTAAGGGTAGGATATTTAATCTTTCTTGTCCCGAACGTGAAGCCATGAGAGAGTATATCCAGGAATGCCTGGCCAAGGGTTACATTCGCCCCTCTACTTCTCCGGTAGGTGCTGGCTTCTTCTTCGTAGGGAAGAAGGATGGTGGTCTTAGGCAATGCATTGACTACCGTAACCTGAATAAGGTCACTGTAAGGAACCAGTATCCCCTTCCTTTGATTCCTGATCTCTTTAATCAGGTTCAGGGGGCCCAATGGTTCTCTAAGTTTGATCTACGGGGGGGATGAGTGGAAGACTGCGTTTAACACACCCGAAGGTCATTGCGAATACCTCGTCATGCCCTTTGGGTTGTGTAATGCGCCGGCGGTCTTCCAGAATTTCATAAATGAGATTTTGAGAGATTACCTGGGGATATTTCTTGTAGTGTACCTTGATGACATACTGGTGTTTTCCAAGGACTGGCCCTCCCACATTGAGCATGTCAGGAAGGTGCTCCAGGTCCTTTGGGAAAACAAACTGTTTGCAAAAACCGAAAAATGTGAGTTTGGGGTACAGGAGATACCATTTTTGGGTCAAATCCTCACTCCTCATGAATTCCGCATGGACCCCGCCAAGGTTCAGGCTGTGGCAGAATGGGTCCAACCTGCCTCCCTGAAGACGTTACAGTGCTTTTTGGGGTTCGCTAATTATTACAGGAGATTCATTGCTAACTTCTCGGTCATCGCTAAGCCTCTTATGGACCTCACTCTCAAAGGTGTTGATCTCCTCCACTGGTCTCCAGAGGCTGTCCAGGCTTTTGAGGTCCTTAAGAAGTGCTTTATCTCGGCCCCGGTGCTGGTTCAGCCCAACCAAATGGAGCCATTTATCGTGGAAGTTGACGCATCCGAGGTGGGAGTGGGGGCTGTCTTGTCCCAGGATACCAGGTCCCTCACCCATCTCCGCCCCTGTGCCTACTTCTCCAGGAAGTTTTCGCCCACTGAGAGTAACTATGATATTGGCAACCGCGAACTCTTAGCCATTAAATGGGCATTTGAAGAGTGGCGCCACTTCCTGGAGGGGGCTAGGCACCAGGTAACGGTCCTTACCGACCACAAGAATCTGGTTTTCCTAGAATCTGCCCGGAGGCTAAACCCGAGACAAGCTCGATGGGCGCTATTTTTTACCAGATTCAATTTTTTGGTTACCTATAGGGCTGGGTCTAAAAATATTAAGGCTGATGCACTGTCGCGTAGCTTCATGGAGGAAGATCCTGCTTGTATTTTGCCTCCCGGTATAATCATTTCTTCTATTTCTTCTATTGATTCTGATTTAGTCTCTGAAATTGCAGCTGATCAAGGTTCAGCCCCCGGGAACCTTCCTGAGGACAAGCTGTTTGTTCCCCTGCAATACCGGCTAAGGGTACTTAGGGAATATCATGACTCCGCACTATCTGGTCATCCAGGCATCCTGGGTACCAAACACCTCATTGCCAGAAACTATTGGTGGCCTGGCTTGCCTAAAGACGTTAAGGCCTACGTCGCCGCTTGTGAGGTTTGTGCTAGGTCCAAGACTCCCAGGTTACTCCCAGGTTACTACGTTTGTTGCCCATTCCCCAGAGACCTTGGACACATATCTCCATGGATTTTATCACCGATTTGCCTCCATCCCAAGGCAAGTCGGTGGTTTGGGTGGTAGTAGACCGCTTCAGTAAGATGTGCCACTTTGTGCCCCTCAAGAAACTACCCAACGCCAAGACGTTAGCTACCTTGTTTGTCAAACACATCCTGCGTCTCCATGGGGTCCCTGTCAATATTGTTTCGGACAGAGGGGTACAATTTGTTTCTTTGTTTTGGAGAGCCTTCTGTAAGAAGTTGGAGATTGATCTGTCCTTCTCCTCTGCTTTCCATCCTGAAACCAATGGCCAAACTGAGAGGACTAATCAATCTCTAGAACAATATTTAAGGTGTTTTATCTCTGACTGTCAATATGATTGGGTCTCATTCATTCCCCTCGCTGAATTTTCCCTTAATAACCGGGTCAGTAACTCGTCAGGGGTCTTCCCCTTTTTCTGTAATTTTGGGTTTAATCCACGGTTCTCCTCCGTTTCACCTGGTAGTTCCAACAATCCCGAGGTAGAGGTCGTTCATCGGGAACTGTGCACAGTCTGGGCCCAGGTTCAGAAGAACCTAGAGGCGTCCCAGAGCGTACAAAAAACTCAGGCTGATAGAAAACGTTCTGCTAACCCCTTGTTTATGGTAGGGGATCTGGTGTGATTATCATCTAGGAACTTGCGTCTTAAGGTCCCGTCCAAGAAGTTTGCTCCCCGGTTTATTGGGCCGTATAAGGTCATTGAAGTCCTCAATCCTGTCTCCTTCTGGCTGGAGTTACCCCCTCCTTAAACGCTGCTCCCCGTCCTTGGCTCCCTCGAGGAAACCTCCTCTTCCCGTTCTCACCCCTGAGGGGGTGGAATTCGAGGTGGCCAAGATTGTGGACAGCAAGATGGTCCAAGGCTCCCTCCAGTACCTGGTCCATTGGAGAGGATACGGGCCTGAGGAGAGGACTTGGGTACCCGCCCGGGATGTTCACGCTGGGGTATTGGTCAGGAAGTTCCACCTTCGTTTCCCCAGTAAACCAGGTCCGCTTAGAAAGGGTCCGGTGGCCCCTCATAAAAGGGGGGGTACTGTAAAGGATCTGCCAGGCACAGCTTCGGGGTTAACTTCCTTAGGTAATCAGTCTTCATCTGAGTCTATCAGGGGCTCCCCATAGCAGTGCCCCATAGCTGGTGGAAGTAATGGTCCTTGAACAGAAATAAATTGTTGGTCAAGTTGGACTCCAATAATTCCATAACAAATGCATTATGTGCAATAAGATGGTTTCCTCTCATTTTCAAAAAGTGGGCGACAGATTCCAATCCGAACTGGTGCTGTAAAGGATCTGCCAGGCACAGCTTCGGGGTTAACTTCCTTAGGTAATCAGTCTTCACCTGAGTCTATCTCTCTGAGACTGACTCCAGCTTCCACCACTCAGGCTTGCAGGCTTAGGAGTGGGAGAGCCTATCGCAGCCTGGCCAGACTCAGCTAGCTCCCGCCCTCTGTCTATTTATACCTGCCTTTCCTTTTCCTCCTTGCTTGTGATTCTTTCCGTGTGGTTTCCTGGCCCAGCTACAGCTCCTAACAATTTGATCCTGCTCCATTCTGACCCTGGCTTTCTGACTACTCTTCTACTCTGCGTTTGGTACCTCGTGCTCTCCTGGTTTGACTTGGCTCGTTCACCACTCTGTTGCTCACGGTGTTGCCGTGGGCAACCGCCCCTTTCCCTTTGCTTTATATTCCCTTGTATGTTTTGTCTCGTGCACTTACTGAGCGTAGGGACCGCCGCCCAGTTGTACCCCGTCGCCTAGTGCGGGTCGTTGCAAGTAGGCAGGGACAGATTGGCGGGTAGATTAGGGCTCACTTGTCTGTTTCCCTACCCCTATCATTACAAGTGCTGAATTGAACTGTATAATGCTTAAACATAAATGGAGGCAAAAATCATGTTATTCTCCATGACTATGCCCACTAGTTTTAGAAGTAAATCTGTAGTGTCTCTAATTTATGAAGGGTGACTCAGCACAAATGGCCGCAAGATTCTATCAATGTATATTCCTATGTTCTGGTTTAGGCTGTCAGTCCCAGAGATTATAGGTCTCACCTTGAGAGTGTTAGTCCCTTTGTGTATCTTCGGAATTGTATAAAAAGTTGCCACTTTGGGATTTTCTTGGGATAGAAATTGGTGTTCCATTTGACTAACCCCTTCACGCAAAATCACGTAACTGTACGTGATGAGGGTTAAGGGGAAGTATGGAGCGAGCTCACGGGCTGAGCTCACTCCATACACAGCGGGTGACGGCTGTTACACGCAGCCGACACCTCCCTGCAAAGTTCACTTTGATTCCGCCCGTTTAACACCTTAAATGCCACAATCAATCGCGACCGCGGCATTTAAAGTGTTAGAATCAGGGGGGCGCCCCCTCAAACTCGCGATCGCACCCCCCGCGCGGGACAATCTGCCGGTTACAACGGTTGCTATGGCAGCCTGGGGGCCGAACAAAAGCCCCAAGGTCCGCCATCTTTGTACTCTTTTGAAGCTCTGCCTGCAAGGCTTCAAAGGAGACTGTCAGAATCACGATATACTGCAATACATTAGTATTGCAGTATATCATGCAAGCGATCCAACAATCGCTGCTTCAAGTCTCCTAGGGGGACTAATAAAAAAAGTAAAAAAACTGTTAAATAAAGATTTTTGTTATGTTCCAAAAACGTATCAAATGTTCAAAAAAAAAAACTTTTCACATTTTTCCCCTAAATCAATGTTAAAAAAAATAAAAGTTAACATAACTGGTATCACCGTGTCCGTAAAAGTCTGAACTATCACAGTATAGCGTTGTTTAACCCGCTCGGTGAATGCTGTAAAAAAATAAAATATATAAAACACGCAAATTGCTGTTTTTTGGTCACATTAGCGCTCCAAAAAAATGAAATAGAAAATTATCAAAAGGTCACATATACCCCAAAATGGTATCGGTGAAAACTACAGCTCGCCCCGCAAAACTTAAGCCCTCACATCGCTAAATTGATGGAAAAATAAAAAAGTTATGGCTCTCAGAATACGGCGACACAAAAGTTTTATTAAATTTAGCAAATGGTTTTATTTTTTTAAAAGTGGTAAAACGTAAAACAAAACATATAAATTTGGTATCGCCGTAATCTTATCAACCTGTAGAATAAGGTGAATATGTAGTTTTTAACGCCTGATGGACGCCGTAAAAACAAAACCCCCCAAAATATGACGTAATTGCTGTTTTTTGCCCATTTCACCCCACAAATATTTTTTTTTCAGCTTCCCAGTACATTATGCGGTACAATAAATGGTGCCATGAAAAACTACAACTTGTCTCGCAAAAATCAAGCCCTCATATAGCTATATAGATGGAAAAAGAAAAAAATTATAGCTTTTGAAATGTGGGGAGAAAGAAACAAAAGTGAAAATTTGAAAAAGGGCTGCGTCCTGAAGGGGTTAATGATGTCATTCTGTAATGCCCTCTCCAGAATTATCCTCAGTTCTCCCATAAATATTTCCAAAGGGCTGCCTTGCAATCGATGATATGTTGCTGAGTCAAAGAGAATTGTGTTGCACAAATCTAGATAGGGGCCGTGTCCATCACCACTACGTTACCCCCTTTGTCAGAAGGTTTTATTGTTATTTTTTTATTTGCCGATAGATTATTCAGAGTTCTAGATTCCTCCCTTGTCATATTTCTATGTATAGGTTCCTGGCCTTCAAGAGCCCTTAGATCCTCCTCTACTAGTCTCCAGAAAATCCCTATATTTGGGTTATTACATATTGGTGGCATTTTGGTACTTGTCGATCTTAGATTAGTGAAAAGTCCCTTGCTTCTGTCTCTGATATTATCTTCCAAGAGATCTGCAAGGTCATTTGCTGTGTCTAGATCAACAGGATCCAAATTAAAGTCCTGACAGGTCCTTTTATTTTTCTCACAAAAAAATTTATGCCAGTGCCGTTTTCTGGAGAATAGGGCTATGTCCTTGGTCCATACGAAGGAGTCAAATTTCTCCGTCACGACAAAGGACAGGCCCCTCCCCAGGACCTTTATTTGAATTTGAGTGAGGGGATGTGTAGAGAGATTGATCACTTCATTTTTAGTAATGGTGTTAGAATTGTTTGGTGTCACGTAGTGTATTCACAGAGGGAGGGGGCTCCTTCTGTCACCCATCGGCGGCCTGCGAACGAAATCGCTGGCCGCTGATGGGTTGCCATGGCAGTCCGGGGCCTAACAAAGGCCCTCAGACGTGCCCTGGCTATATGCCTATTCGGCCGCGCCAGAGGCATGGCCTAATACACCCTTCAACATTGAAATCGCAACATTAAGAAAGGCATGCCAGAAGATCATGCATATCGAGGAAGTAGCAAGTGTCGCTAAGATCTGCAAATTATAACATTTTCAAGCATTAAAGAGTAACTAAACGTTTGACAAACTTCTGACATGTCATAGTGACATGTCAGAAGTTTTGATTGGTGGGGTCCGAGCACTGAGACCCTACCAACTGCTCAAACGAAGCGGCAGAATCGTTCGTGTGAACGCTTAGCCACTTCGTGTCTGTTCGGCTTTTTCCGGAAATCAATGTATCGGAGTAAGGGCTCAATAGCAAGTCCATGAACCCGTAATATGCTACATCGGCTTTACGGAAAAAGCTTTTATGTACCCTGTATACATTGAAGCTGTATCTTGCGGTCAAAGATGAATCTGTCAGGTCTCGGTGAACGCTGGTCTTGTGTGTCTCTAACACACAGGTCCAGCTATTATCAATCACATCTAAGTTCATGAAATTAGATGTAATTGATAATAGCTGGATCTTACCAAAGGTTATAGAAAAGATTGTTGAGAGTTTGCACGATGCTAAACATGTATTTAAATAGGCTGCTGATAAACACTGGAAAGCTAATTTTCGCTCAAATTGATGAAGTCCCGTTCATTTAAAACTTCCTAAATCTATGAATGTGCATCCTGCTTTTTTGATGCAAAATGTTCATGCTTCTAAACATACAAAAGAATTTAATCAGAGATATCCTAAAAAAAAAAAAAAAAAAAAAGCCCCTAGGGCGTACAGAGGACATCTTGGAAAAAAGGGAGCATTGATAGAATTTGAACCCAGAAACTTCTGCATCTCAGGCAGTAGCACTTCTCTTTGAGCCATCTGAAAGGTTGGACAGCTTCACTGCTGAATCTGTTGTCCAGGTTCTCTTGATTCCTGCCTCTCTGGATTTCTTGCCTTGATTGCTTGATTTGTCTCAGAGTTAAATAAAGATTTTTTGTATAAAAAAAGAAAAATATTAAAAAAACACCATTCTCATTTTCCCCCAAATGCAAAGTAAAAAAAAAAATGAACATAGCTGGTATCGGCGCTTACATAAATGTACGAACTTCTAACATATAACATTATTTAACCAGCACAATGAACACAGTACAACAAAAAAAATGTAAAGCACCAGAATCGCTGTTTTTTGATCACCTCATCTCCCACAAAAAATGAATTAAAAAGTGATCAAAAAGTCTTATGTACCTCAAAATGGTATGAATAAAAACGAAAGCTCGCTCCGCAAAAAACAAGCCCCATTTCTATTAAATTATATGATAACAAGGGCACTTTGTATACATGAGAAGCTGCAATACCAGACGTAACATACCAGATGGACAGGAGTGGAGCTATTTCTGGGAAGCATCTAAGTCTATACAACCCCTTTATGGGGGAAGCTTCTAAGCTGCGCAGCCACACTGCCATGCAGCTTTATGGGGTTTTTCCAAGTTAAAACGTGTATGTGTTAATGCTTTTAACTTATAAATGTAAATACATTTGTAATGTACTTCCAGTTTCCAAATTGGCCCCGTTTCCAGATGCTGCCGTGGGGCACATGCCTGGTGACGTCACTCTCTGGCCGCTGTGCTTATCATCAAATAACTTCCGGGTATACGACATGTCACTAGTGACGTGCCGTGTATGGGCTATTTTGAAATACAGCCAGTACCGCGCATGCGCGTTACTGGCTGTATAATAGAACAGCCCATACATGGCACATCGCTAGTGACTAGTTGTATACCCGGAAGGAAATTGATGATCAACACAGCGGCCAGAGAGTGACGTCCCCAGGCATGTGCCCCACGCCAGTATCTGGAAAAGGGGCCAAATTGGAAACAGTAAATACATTACAATTGTATTTACATTCATAAGTTAAAAGCATTAATACAAACACATTTTAACTCTGGAAACCCCTTTAAGGATAGGGCTACATGGCAACTTTAGCTGCGACACAGGTAGCTGTGTGCCCCTGTGTGAATCGCACGTAATTAAAGTGAATTTGGCTGTGTTGGGACCTACTGGTTAGGGTCAGGGTCGCGGCAACCTGCGGTTTGCAATTCATGCAAATTCATTTTAATTATTTGCAATGCAGAGGCACACAGCAATATTTGGCCGTGCAACCGGTGTCACTGCCAAAAGTCGCCCTGTAGCCCTAGCTTAGAGGAAAAATAGCTTAGGAATAATACATGGGCTATACCATTCTACTGTGCAGAGACAAGAGTGTACTACACTCATGACTGAACTGATGTTATAGTACAGTGCAGAATTAGTGGTTTATTAAAATAATGACACGTTGTCCAGGTCCAGGGGCAGCAAAGTATCCTCAATAACCTTACCTCTATGCAGTTTAGCCATTGGTATGATGTTGTTACTTATATACTGCCTTCTTTATCTTCTGCCAGTTATAATGAACCCTGTGTGTTTTGTCTGATAGAATCTTATTCTATATGGCTTGGCATTCATCCAGTTGTTTTTGGCAAATATGAGACGAGCATTAATGCTACTCTAAGTAAGTAGTAGTGTTTCCTTTCTACTCTTCCAAGAATCAAATTTTTGGCCAGTCTCTTCCTTGTGAATTCCTGAACACTTTTGTTCTTTTGATATCCTTCTTAGAATGTTTCATAATTGAGTATTGTTATGTCTTGGACTCCATAGGATAGGTCATCAGTATATGATCGGTGAATGTCCATGCCGGAAGCAGATGGCTCCGGTCACAATATAGTGGCGAGCTGCGGTACTGCAGCTCTCCACCTATTCAAATGAATAGGAGCAGTGTTGGAGGACTTCAGTACAGCCACTTTACAGTGTACGGAGCCATCTGCTTCCGCCACTGGCCACTGCATAACATCCGGTGACCGGAGGCAGTGGAGCAACTGATCTGTGCGGGGTCCATGTGTCCATGATCATATACTGATGACCTATCCCGTGGATAGATCATCAGGATGATAAACTGACCCGTGCCCAGACAACCCCTTTAAGAATTCTTCTGGTAAGTTTTCCAAAATATAAATGCTCTATACAGGCTACAAACTGGGAGATTCACACATTAAATGGCAGCTGATCCAGCATACTACTCAGGGTCAGGAACTAATTATTTCTCCTTTAGTGCATATTGTCTCTTCCGTTATGAGCGTTTTTCCTTTTTTTCCCCTGATTGAACTTGAAGGACATTTATGCGAATGTATGCGCATGCATTATTATTCAGGTGCTACATTATTTTTGTAATAATCATTTTCAGCTCCAATATCAGTGTTCTAAATATCTAAAAGATGTATGCAAATTATTATATGTAGACATTCTGGGAATTATTATATGTTATTGGGTTACAGGGTCCAAAAACTATATTTTTAACCCTTCAATATTGAATGCCCAGTATTATTACTCATTTGACTTAAGGGGGTTTTCCAAGATTGTAACATTGATAGGCCAGTAATATCTACTAGTAATTACTGATACGCCAGTAATATCTAATTACTAGGGGTCCGACCCCTGGCACCCACATGATCAGCTGAATGATGGGCCACAGTTCAGTTCCATTCAAGTGAATGGGACTGATTCAGCAAAAATCTTCTGGAAGGTGTCAAGATAGGCCTGCCAGTTGTATCATACAGGGTCATTTTGTTCCCACAAAGGAGAGGCTCATGCCAAGGCCTGTCCGGAAAGCAGGGAGATAATGAAGGCCACTTCGGCTTTGTCAGAGGAAAAATTTCCCGGAAGTAACTCAAAATGGATAGAACACTGGTTCAGGAACTTTTTAAGAGGAAGGATGGGATTCCTTTTTGCCAGTCACTAGAAGCGCTTAAAATCACTGAGGCATCGATACAAACAGACCCCCCGATTTTCACCAGCAATCGCCGCAAGGTTGTTTGGACTTTGGTGCCGGGAATCTGCAGATCGCTCCCTTTAAAATAAGCGGCCTTGAACAGTGCAGATGTTACCATGGATGCAGCCTAGGATCAGGATACAATAGTGTGGTTAGGATCACAGGCACAGATGCAGAGGTCAGAGATACAGGCAGAGTCGTAACACAGGAAGTCAGTTCAGGTATAGTACAATGCTGGAGCTAGGTAGAAATTAACTGGTACTCTGGCACCTGTTGGTGCTCAGAGAGAGGCTTATATGGGCTGTCCTATAGTTAGGCATCATGTGATGTCCGGGGGGAGTTTACCAGAGTTGAGGTAATGCCATGTAATGGAGGTGAACAATGAAAGCTGTATCCAGCACTCGGTATAAAAGTTAAATGGTTTATTTGGTCATCTTAAAACAGAAAGTTTAAAACAAAGATCCCGGGACCATGCTTACGCGTTTCAGACCGCTAGGGTCCTTAGTCATAGCTACAATGCCATGTACTAGCCACTAGAGGGAGTTCTAGATTGTATTTTGCATTCCAGCCACTAGAGGGAGCTCCGGAATGTATCCTCGCATTCCAGCCACTAGAGGGAGCTCCTGTCCCGTCTCTGAAACCATCTTTCCAGGTAAGTACGGACTGAGCGTTGTTTTGTGACATGCAGCAAGCTGGAATATGGAATAGCCATAATTGGGTTAGGATTCCCAGGGCCCAGTCCCCAGGATAGTCTCCAAATGACGGCTAGGCTGCAGATGAAGTAGTCAGTGGCGTAGCTATAGGGGTCACAGCGGTCGCAGTTGCGACCGGGCCCCTAAGCCTGGGGGGCCCACGGGCCTCCGTTGCCATATAGCATGCTTGTTAAATTAATTTTCTGTGCCGTGAAGCCGGCACTTCCTGGTTACGGTCACATGGTACACTTAATGTACCATGTGACCGTGTTGTCACGTGACAAGTCTTCCAGCCAGTGCAGTGGAAGAGCCGGTGCGGAGGACTCCAGGTGAGCTGCAGAGTCTGTATTGTAATGTGTTGTGTTGTATTGTGTTAGCTTGTAATGTATTGTAATGTAATGTATTGTAATGTATTGTGTTGCCTTGTAATGTATTGTGTTGTATTGTGCTGTTTGCGGTGGAGAGGGGGGCCCATTAAATGACAGCCCCCCTCCTCTCTCCACCGCAAACTGCACAATACAACATAATACATTACACACTGTGAGTCGCGTCCCCCTTGGGATTCGTGTGAAGACCTCCGGGGGGTCGCGAGTCACTCACCGAGGTCCTGGTTCCATTCAATGCTGGAGCAAGGAGCTGACGTCTCCTTGATCCAGCATTTACTGTGCCCTGAGCGGCTCGACGCAGGCTGGCGAGATGTAGCGACATCATCGCACCTGTCTGCAATGAGTCACTCATAGTACACACCGGAGGAGGCGAAGGATCCGGGGGGGGGGGCTGATATTGCAGGGGGGAGCTTTATACTGCATGGGGGCTGATATGGCATGGGTGCTGATAAAATGGGGGGGCATTATACTGCATGGGGGCTGATATGGGGGGCATTATACTGTATGGGGGGCTGATATGGGGGGGCATTATCCTGCATGGGGGCTGATAAGGGGGAATTATACTGTGTGGGGGCTGAAATGGGGGGCATTATACTGCATGGGGGCTGATATGGGGGAATTATACTGTATGAGGGGCTGATACGGAGGGCATTATACTGTATGGGTAGCTCATATGGTGGCATTATACTGTATGGGAAGCTTATATGGGGGGCATTATAATGTATGGGAAGCTCATATGGGGGCATTATACTGTATGGGGAGCTCATGTGGGGGACATTTTACTGTATGGGGAGCAGATATGGGGGCATTATACTGTATGGGGAGCTCATATGGGGGGCATTATACTGTATGGGAAGCTCATATGGGGGAATTATACTGTATGGGGAGCTCATATGGGGGCATTTTACTGTATGGGGGCTAATATGGGGGGCATTAAACTGTATGGGGAGCTGATATGAGAGGCATTATACTGTATGGGAGCAGATATAGAGGAGCATTATACTGTATGGGGAGCTCATATGGGGGGCATTATACTGTATGGGGAGTTCATATGGGGGGCATTATACTGTATGGGAAGCTCATATGGGGGGCATTGTACTGTATGGGGAGCTGGTATGGGGGGCATTTTACTGTATGGGGAGCTGATATGTGGGGCATTATACTGTATGGGGAGCTGACATGGGGGTCATTATACTGTATGGGGGCTGATATGGGGGGCGCTATAATGTATTGGGGCAGCTATGTGGGGCATTATACTGTGAGGGCTGATATGGGGAGCATTATATGGTATGGGGCTGTTATGGGGGGGCATTATACGTTATGGGGCATTATATTGTGTGGGGGTAGCTATGAGAGCATTATATTGTGTGGGGGTAGCTATGGGAGCGTTATACTATGGGGGCTGTTGGGCAAGGCGTTTGGGCACAGGCACGCGCAGGGGTCTGATGATGGTGGTGTTGGGGAGGGGTAGGGGGGCCCAAGCTGAATTTTTTCACCCGGGCCCATGAGCCTTTAGCTACACCCCTGGAAGTAGTACAATCGACAGAGGGATAAGCCACGGTCATTTGTACGCAGAGTTCGGTACACAGGGGCGAGAGCTCAGCTGTAGCTAAACGTATGCAGAGTTCAGTACACAGGAAAACAATGGACGTTAAACGCACAGTAGCTGGATTACTGGCAAGCCAAAATAATCAGGCACAGGAAGTACAAAGTTGTGGGTAAATATAGGGCAGCAAATACTGTGATTGGCCACATAGCAGGTGCAATCCATAACAAATCACCAAGATCAGCAAACACATGGCTGGAACAAGGATAGAACAAGCAAGGATCTCTGTAGCAGACCGGTGGTGTTAGGGATCTGCCAGGTACTACGTCTAGGTATACTCCTGGGATTAATCAATCCACACCTGAGGCCAGACCTGTTAGACTGACACCGTCTCCCACCAACCAGGGTGGCAGGCTCCGCCCCCTGTCCTTTATTACCTGCCGTGTTCTCTTCCTCAGTGCTTGTAATTCTTCTGGATTCCTGGCCCCACTGCTGCTTGCTCCAGCCTGCTTCTGCCGTGCTTCTGCCTTGCTGCAGTTCCGCTTAACTTGCTTCGCTTTGCCCCTGGCTTGCTTCCTTCTCCGTGCTCACCTTGGTATACTCCACTTCATCCTGGTCCTGACTATTCATTCACTGCTCCGTTTCCTCGCGGCGTTCCTTGGGCTACTGCCCCTCCCTTGCATGTTCCCTGTTTGTTCTCCCGTGCACTTAGACAGCGTAGGGACCGCCGCCCAGTTGTACCCCGTCGCCTAGGGCGGGTCGTTGCAAGTAGGCAGGGACAGGGCGGTGGGTAGATTAGGGCTTACTTTCCCTTCACCTCCTTCCTCCCATTACATAATTACAAGCCGATACCTAGTCTACCATTCTCCTACGCTGACGCTATCATGGACCCCCTTGAGACCCTGACCCAGCAGATGCAGGGCCTCTCCCTACAGGTCCAGGCCCTGGCCCAGAGCGTCAACCAGGGTGACGCTGCCTTAGTAGTACCCCTCACCTCACCTCTAGAACCCAACCTCAAGTTACCTGACCGGTTCTCAGGGGACCGTAAGACGTTTCTCTCCTTCCGGGAGAGTTGCAGACTGTATTTCCGCCTAAAACCCCACTCCTCAGGTTCCGAGAACCAGCGGGTGGGTATCATCATATCCCGACTCCAGGAAGGGCCCCAAGAGTGGGCCTTCTCCTTGGCTCCTGACGCCCCTGAACTTTCCTCTGTTGATCGTTTTTTCTCTGCCCTCGGACTCATTTACGAAGAGACTGACAGGACTGCCTTAGCCGAGAGTCAGCTGGTGACCTTACGTCAGGGTAGGAGACCTGTTGAGGAATACTGTTCTGATTTTAGAAAGTGGTGCGTAGCTTCTCGGTGGAACAATCCGGCCCTAAGGTGCCAGTTTAGGTTAGGATTATCTGACGCCCTGAAGGATCTGCTGGTTAGCTACCCCTCTTCTGACTCCCTTGACCAGGTTATGGCCCTAGCAGTACGACTTGACCGACGTCTCAGGGAACGTCAGCTTGAACGTTTCAATGTGCTCCCCTCTGACTTTTCTGCGGTCCCCCCCGAGGTCCCGTCCCCTCGCCCCTCCACGGAGGACTCGGAGGTACCTATGCAACTCGGGGCCTCCATGTCCCCTCGACAACGTAGGGAGTTTCGCAGAATGAATGGTCTCTGCTTCTACTGTGGGGACGACAAGCATCTACTGAACACCTGTCCCAGGCGCAAGAATAAAAAGCCGGAAAACTTTCGCGCCTAAGTGATCATCGGGGAGGTCACTTGGGCGCACAGGTATTATTTCCCGTTAATGTGAAACGCAATAAAATTTTGCTTCCCTTTCAGGTCTCGTTTGCTGGCCGGTCTGCCACGGGCAGTGCTTTCGTGGATTCTGGCTCATCTGCTAATATCATGTCTGTGGAATTTGCTATGTCTCTAAAGATGCCTTTTATTGATTTACCTTATCCTATCCCTGTAGTGGGTATCGACTCAACCCCCCTTGCTAATGGTTATTTTACTCAGCATACTCCTGTTTTTGAACTCCTGGTCGGCTCCATGCATTTGGAGCAGTGCTCTGTACTGGTGATGCAGGGATTATCGTCTGATCTGGTATTAGGTCTTCCCTGGTTGCAGTTGCATAATCCCACGTTTGATTGGAATACTGGGGAGCTTACCAAATGGGGTAATGAATGTCTTATGTCATGTCTTTCTGTTAACTCTATTTCTCCCCGGGAGGAGGTAAACACGCTTCCTGAGTTTGTTCAGGACTTCGCCGATGTGTTTTCTAAGGAGGCCTCCGAGGTGTTGCCCCCCCCATAGAGATTACGATTGCGCCATCGATTTGGTGCCTGGTGCCAAGCTTCCTAAGGGTAGGATATTTAATCTTTCATGTCCTGAACGTGAAGCTATGAGGGTGTATATCCAAGAATGCCTGGCCAAGGGTTTCATTCGCCCCTCGACTTCTCCTGTAGGTGCTGGCTTCTTCTTCGTGGGGAAGAAGGATGGTGGTCTTAGGCCGTGCATTGATTATCGTAACCTGAATAAGGTCACCGTAAGGAACCAGTACCCACTTCCTTTGATTCCGGATCTTTTTAATCAGGTTCAGGGAGTCCAATGGTTTTCTAAGTTCGATCTACGGGGGGCATATAACCTTATCCGCATCAAAGAGGGGGATGAGTGGAAAACTGCGTTCAACACACCCGAGGGTCATTTAGAATACCTGGTCATGCTCTTTGGGTTGTGTAATGCCCCTGCTGTCTTCCAGAATTTTATTAATGAAATCCTGAGAGATTACCTGGGTAATTTTCTTGTTGTGTACCTTGATGACATACTGGTGTTTTCCAAGGACTGGTCCTCCCACGTGGAGCATGTCAGGAAGGTGCTCCAGGTCCTTCGGGAGAATAATCTGTTTGCTAAGACTGAAAAATGTGTCTTTGGGGTACAGGAGATACCATTTTTAGGGCAAATCCTCACTCCTCATGAATTCCGCATGGACCCTGCCAAGGTTCAGGCTGTGGCGGAATGGGTCCAACCTGCCTCCCTTAAGGCGTTACAGTGTTTTTTAGGGTTCGCCAACTATTACAGGAGATTTATTGCCAACTTCTCGGTCGTCGCTAAGCCTCTTACGGGCCTTACTCGCAAGGGTGCTGATGTCCTCCATTGGCCCCCTGAGGCCGTCCAGGCCTTTGAGACCCTCAAGAAGTGCTTTATCTCGGCCCCCGTGCTGATTCAGCCCAACCAAGAGGAGCCATTTATTGTGGAGGTTGACGCATCCGAGGTGGGAGTGGGGGCCGTCTTGTCCCAGGGTACCAGCTCCCTCACCCATCTCCGCCCCTGTGCTTACTTCTCTAGGAAGTTTTCGCCCACGGAGAATAACTATGATATTGGCAACCGCGAACTTCTAGCCATTAAATGGGCTTTTGAAGAGTGGCGGCACTTCCTGGAGGGGGCCAGACACCAGGTAACGGTCCTTACGGATCACAAGAATCTGGTTTTCCTAGAATCGGCCCGGAGGCTTAATCCTAGACAAGCTCGGTGGGCACTATTCTTTACCAGATTTAATTTCTTGGTTACCTATAGGGCTGGGTCCAAGAATATTAAGGCTGATGCTCTGTCACATAGTTTCATGGCCAATCCTCCTTCCGAGAAGGATCCTGCTTGTATTTTACCCCCTGGTATAATCGTTTCTGCCACAGATTCTGATTTAGCTTCTGATATTGCGGCTGATCATGGTTCAGCTCCCGGGAACGTCCCTGGGGACAAACTGTTTGTTCCCCTGCAATACCGGCTAAGGGTACTCAGGGAAAACCATGACTCCGCTCTATCTGGTCATCCTGGCATCTTGGGCACCAAACACCTCATTACCAGAAACTATTGGTGGCCTGGGTTGCCTAAAGACGTTAGGGCTTACGTCGCCGCTTGTGAGGTTTGCACTAGGTCCAAAACCCCTAGGTCCCGACCTGCGGGCCTACTACGTTCCTTGCCCATTCCCCAGAGAGCTTGGACCCATATCTCCATGGATTTTATCACCGATTTGCCCCCATCTCAGGGCAAGTCGGTGGTGTGGGTGGTAGTAGACCGCTTCAGCAAGATGTGCCACTTTGTGCCCCTTAAGATGCTACCTAACGCCAAGACATTAGCTTCTTTGTTTGTGAAACACATCCTGCGTCTCCATGGGGCCCCAGTCAATATCGTTTCTGACAGAGGGGTACAATTTGTTTCCTTATTTTGGAGAGCTTTTTGTAAAAAGTTGGAGATTGATCTGTCCTTCTCCTCCGCCTTCCATCCGGAAACTAATGGCCAAACGGAAAGGACTAACCAATCCCTGGAACAATATTTAAGGTGTTTCATCTCTGACTGTCAATTCGATTGGGTCTCATTCCTTCCCCTTGCTGAATTTTCCCTGACTAACCGGGTGGTAACTCGTCAGGGGTCTCCCCGTTTTTCTGTAATTTCGGGTTTAACCCAAGGTTCTCCTCCGTTTCCCCTGGTTGTTCCAATAATCCTGAGGTAGAGGATGTTCATCGGGAACTATGCACAGTCTGGGCCCAGGTTCAGAAGAACCTAGAGGCGTCCCAGAGCGCACAAAAGATTCAGGCTGATAGTAGACGTTCTGCTAACCCCCGGTTTGTCGTCGGGGATTTGGTCTGGTTGTCGTCCAGGAACTTGCGCCTTAAGGTCCCGTCCAGGAAGTTTGCTCCCCGATTTATTGGACCTTATAAGATCATTGAAGTCCTCAACCCTGTATCCTTCCGTCTGGAGCTGCCCCCATCCTTTCGCATACATGACGTCTTCCATGCCTCCCTCCTCAAATGCTGCTCCCCGTCCTGGTCCCCCTCGAGGAAACCTCCTGTCCCCATTCTCACCACTGAGGGGGTGGAATTCGAGGTGGCCAAGATTATGGACAGTAGGATGGTCTAGGGCTCCCTCCAGTACCTGGTCCATTGGAGAGGATACGGGCCGGAGGAGAGGACTTGGGTACCTGCCCGTGATGTTCACGCTGGGGTATTGATCAGGAGGTTCCACCTTCTCTTCCCTACTAAACCGGGTCCTCTTAGTAAGGGTCCGGTGGCCCCTCATAAAAGGGGGAGTACTGTTAGGGATCTGCCAGGTACTACGTCTAGGTATACTCCTGGGATTAATCAATACACACCTGAGGCCAGACCTGTTAGACTGACACCGTCTCCCACCAACCAGGGTGGCAGGCTCAGGAGTGGGAGAGCCTATCGCGGCCTGGTCAGTTGGAGTTAGCTCCGCCCCCTGTCCTTTATTACCTGCCGTGTTCTCTTCCTCAGTGCTTGTAATTCTTCTGGATTCCTGGCCCCACTGCTGCTTGCTCCAGCCTGCTTCTGCCGTGCTTCTGCCTTGCTGCAGTTCCGCTTAACCTGCTTCGCTTTGCCCCTGGCTTGCTTCCTTCTCCGTGCTCACGTTGGTATACTCCACTTCATCCTGGTCCTGACTATTCATTCACCGCTCCGTTTCCTCGCGGCGTTCCGTGGGCTACTGCCCCTCCCTTGCGTGTTCCCTGTTTGTTCTCCCGTGCACTTAGACAGCGTAGGGACCGCCGCCCAGTTGTACCCCGTCACCTAGGGCGGGTCGTTGCAAGTAGGCAGGGACAGGGCGGTGGGTAGATTAGGGCTCACTTTCCCTTCACCTCCTTCCTGCCATTACAGGTGGATGCTGTAAAGCAAGAATGGAGAGTCCAGAGTTCAAATCCAAGAAGTTCAGTTCCTGACGTTAGGTGATGTTCTGACTTCTATACCACAATTAATATCACATGAAGAGTACATTCTTGTATCTAAGTTTCTGAATGCTTTTCGGCATACAGATTTTACATAGAGGGGAATGTTTTTATAAACTGCACATTTTTTAGGCAGATTGCAATTTTTTGAAACTGCAGGTCCTATTTCATGCATTTTATGGCTTTGATGAATGCAGTCTTTGTACTGCTGCAGTGTTGTTGCTATGTACTATGCAACTATTGCTAGGTAGAGATAAGCGAATGGATACACTTAGGCTGGATTCACACGAGCACATTACGTCCGTAATGGACGG
Source organism: Rhinoderma darwinii (assembly GCF_050947455.1). NCBI lineage: Eukaryota > Metazoa > Chordata > Amphibia > Anura > Rhinodermatidae > Rhinoderma > Rhinoderma darwinii. Next base: position 326,868,558 of record NC_134688.1, on the reverse strand, counting down.
AACGTATTTCGGCCGCAAGTCCCGGACTGAAAACAGTGCAGGGAGCCGGGCTCCTAGCATCATAGTTATGTACGATGCTAGGAGTCCCTGCCTCACTGAAGGACAACTGTCCCGTACTGAAAACATGATTACAGTATGGGACAGTTGACCGGCAGCGAGGCAGGGGCTCCTAGCATCGTACATAACTATGATGCTAGGAGCCCGGCTCCCTGCACTGTGTTCGGTCCGGGACTTCCGACCAAAATACGTTCCGTCCATTATGGACGTAACATGGTCGTGTGAATCCAGCCTAAATGCGAGATTCTAAGCAAAATGAAGCAGTTTAAGAGGTTCACCAAACAATCTCTGTATTACTGGCAGCAAATTGCAAATGAAAGTAGCGATATTAGCAAAAAAAAATTCACAGCATGTGATGGCATGTGCCCAGAACACTATTTAAGACCCTGTATTGTGTTTCGGGTGTAATTTCTAACCTCTATAGTGTACAGACTGCCTGTAACGGTTAGTCAGTAAGGCTCTGTTCACATATGCGTTCTGTGTTCCATTGTTCAGCTCGATCAAAGGAGCAGAACAATAAGAATACAGGAAGCGCCTAATCTGTTGCCTGATGGAAACCAACAGCGCCAGACTGGACCCATTGACTTAATGAGTGCCGTCGGGTTTCCATCTACATTTTGTCTATATACCGGACAATAATTTTTGTAGTAAGCAGCCGACGCCAGTGGTTGCCCTGACTTTGTGTACACGCACAATTGCAGTAAGTGTTATTGGAGTCGCCTTGGGGCAATACATAAAATCAGATTTAGAAGCCAGCCAATGCAAATGATCGTCTGCACTTCAGACATTGTCAGGAGGATTCCTAAATTTCGGACCCTCACTGTCCCAAATATCACAGTTGCCAGGCATTTATTGTACTTTAGAATTCTCCACATAATTCACGCACCATAACAGTTCAAATGCTGAAAACTCCCTTTGTTTCCATCTTGTTAAACAACTTAACCTACCAGTAAACATTATTAAGTAATTATTGCATGGTTGTGTTTACATTTATTTTTATGTTAGTAATACATTATATGGAAACTACCTTATGATTTCCCCAGAATGTGGCGAGCTTGTTTGGATCCACTATCCTAAAGATTTTCAGTTCTTTATCTTCCCACCGTATGGATGATTCATAGTGCTTGTCCTCAAGGAGCTTGTGCAAATAATCCCACAAGATCCTGCAACCTGGATTCACAATTACAGACTATTACTTTAATCAGTTTACTACAGACACCATAATATATTTTACTGACAATGGTCTATATGTGGTTAATAATGTATTTTTGTAATTGAAAACCACAAATTAGGAATTAAATTTGAATTGATGTTTAACAGATACATGCCATAAATATCTGATAGGTGCAAGTCCCACCTCTGGGACCCCCACCTATATTGATAATAGGGGTTCCTCGACACACATACTGCCTGGTGAGACGGCTACCAAGTTTGCTAAGTGGAGAGAGCCACGCATTTGCAGTGCCACTCCATTCATTCTTTACATGTTCTTAAGATAAGTGGGGTTTGCTGGGGTGAAACTTATACCTATTAGATCATCATGGCATATCCTGGGGATATGGCGTAATTGTCTATAGTCCAGAGATTATAAAGTAAGGCTTAGAAAATAATAATATTATAATTCAAAAATATACATATAAACAAAATGTATCATGACAAAATGACCTATTGTTTAAATCAAGTTTTTGTGTCAAACATGGTGGTGTGTAAACAGTGTTTTCGAATGAATCACAAATTGTTGCAGATCAATAGATTTATAAAATTCTCGCAGTATGACTTTAGAATACGTGCACTTCAAGCAATTTGATTTTCTTCAGTGCCGTCCTTACCGAGGCCGGTGAACCTAACAAGTATGCCTGATGTCCCACCAAATTGAGTTGCGCCAAAGTAACTGTTGTCTCTTAGCCTGTTCTGCCGTGCCACTGTCGTTCTCTGTGAGGTCACTCTTTGCCACAGCCTATCTCGCCTATGCACCAGCATGCGGTTGTACCAGTTATGTAGTATTGAGAACGCCATGCAACTCAGTAGGTTCTCATAGCCGTTACGACACTACCTATAAGGTGATTCCAACTGCCCACATTTCTCCGGACAATACATGAGTACAGTTCCCATGTCATGAAGTGGCACACACAGTCTTTAGTCCAAGTCTGAGGCTTTAAGGAATCACTCTGAACAGTTACAATCAACAGTTGGCCAGTCTCTCACTCTAGGTTCAGCATGCTTTTGGGCACAGCCACGGCTGGTCAAATAGCAATGGCTCTCACTGAATTTCTCCAGCCTACCGGCAAATCTCACGCTAGCTGGGTGTGGCCTGCTGTCGTAAAATAAGCTCAGCATTTCCTCTAACCCTCCACAAGCTCTCAGTCACACACACACACACACACACACACAACACACACACACCGACTCTACTTCCTGCAACCAGTTCCCTTATCTCACTTCCTCCTGGTGTCTGCTATGACATGTAGTGGCAATAGCTAATGTTAGAGTTTAACCTCTAAGCACTAGGCTACACCCACACAATAACAAGGGTGGAAATAACAGGAACAGTCTCAATAATAAGGGTAAAAAGGCTAATCCCTTACATTTTTGTTTTATCATTTTCCATAAAACAATCTATTAATATCAGTATCGAAAAAAAATATTGATCTTGCAGTTCTCACGCTGACCACTGAGCCTCACAATAGGCTAACTCTTCTTGTTCTGCAGAGATCACTTTTCACAGGCAGGATTACAATCCTCCTCACCTTTTTCCCTCCCTGCACATGAACTCTGCACACAGAGCATGCCCACAACACTCTTCCATAGAAGTCAATGAGTTGTTTTCTGACTGGGTTTTCTATGTGGCTGCTGTAAAGCAAATCTCTAAAATGCTGTTCACAGCTCAGAGCAGGAACTCACCCCCATAATCATGTACAGAAAATAAAAATATAAACAATCAGAAAATAAAAACAGATTAGAAAAAAGGAATTTGTGTCAGTATACAGTTATGACTAGTAAAAAATAAAGTGATTAAATGTTTCTGGAGATTATCAGAACTGGACATATGTAAGATAAAGTAACATAGGAAGACTTGTTTGGAGACTTCCTTACATTAATTTCAGTAATGACCTACTTGAAGCCTCTCCACATCTTCCATTGACTGCTTTGAGCTATTTTAAAATGTTTTTGGCATTCTCTATTTTCAGATTTACCCTTTATTTTTCCATCCATATAGTCAATGTGTTCTGCAGAGCTTTCATTATTTTGTGTTCCTTGTGTCCTTCGGAAAAGATTGAGAGGTACATCTTGGACATTATCCTCTGTAGCTGGTTTTGCAGATAATTGAGAATTCTCTGTTTCTAAACACACAAGTCAATATATGATTAGGTTGTTTTTATGCAATATTTATTCATATTTGTATATTGGAGTTCAAGCAATAATCATGTATCACCCATAGCTTTTAATTACTCTTTTTTATTTTCCAGTTTAATAATACTTATATGGAAGTTGAGACTCATATCACAGACACCTTCATTGCCTAAAATAACTATAGAGATTTTATTTGCATACTTGCTAAATGTCCTTATGTTTGTGGGACTGTCCTGCAAACCGGACCATAAAGGGGACAAGGTTTATTCTAATCTGCATTTAAAGGGGTTTTCCTGAAGATTTTTTGGGGCGGTTAACGATTTTGGTAGTGTTCCCAGGCAGGATGGGTAGAGCTTTAAGTGCCCTGTAATTTGCGATTTAAATGTTGATAAGAATGTACTTTCAGTGAAAACATCATATTTTACATTTGGTTGTCTAACTTCAACTAGACACATAAGACTTACCAATGTTTTTATTGTATTTGATACTAACTTCAGATATCTATCAATTGGTCTAAATATTGAATTACAATTAATAGTAGCAGCAGAATATTAAAAGGTAATACTAACAGGTAACACATATCCAGAAGTATATATTGTAACCAGGGTCACCAACCCCTTTTTTTTTATTTTCTAAACAACTTAGCCAAAAATCATGGACAGACAAAAAATTTGCAGACACTCTGGAAAAACAAAATAATTTCTAAAGATTGCATCAGCTGTACTCCTGGCTTGACATTTATAACATACAAAACATTACAATGATGAAATCCTGAAATGAAAATGTCTAAGGCCCTGTTCACACGTATTGTTTTTACAGGCAGAAAAATCTTCCTCAAAATTCCTTCAGGAATTTTGAGGCAGATATTGACCCGTCTGTAATTTCTTGCCGCAATCTTCGTGGCGTGTTACGCTGCGTTTTTCGCCACGGCCATTGAGCGCTGATGGCAAAAAATGCAGTGAAAAACGCTTTCTCTGCCTCCCATTGAGGTGAGAGGCGTAACCACGGCAAGAAAGAGCATGCTGCTTTTTTTCCCATGTGACCGCCGCTACAGCCTGTGATTTGCTGCACCGGTCATATGGGTTGAAAAGGCATCGCACGAGGCTGGCCTGGAGGAAGAAACACAGACTTCTGGGTAAGTATAAGATTTTTTTTTTTTAATTGTGAGTTGAGTTCTTTGCAGCGGAATCTCTGTGATACCGATTCAAAAAAACGCAACAACTGCTATTTGTTGCGGGTTTTACCTCCGAATTCCTTTGCGGAAAATCTGCAGTATTTACGCAACGTGTGAACTGACCCTATATGTGCTCAGATATTCTGAACTATGCAAATACTCAAGCAAGATGCTAATCAGAGACAAATGGGTACAGAAGTGGGTAATTTCTCTAACTGGGATGCCAGAAGATAAATAAACAATGAAATCCATTTAAGGGCAGATTCAGACGAACGTTGCGTTTTTGCGCGCGCAAACAACGCGGCGTTTTGCGCGCGCAAAAAACACTTGACAGCTGCGTGTGTCATCCGTGTATGATGCGCGGCTGCGTGATTTTCGCGCAGCCGCCATCATAGAGATGAGGCTAGTCGATGCCCGTCACTGTCCAAGGTGCTGAAAGAGCTAACTGATCGGCAGTAACTCTTTCAGCACCCTCGACAGTGAATGCCGAACACAATATCGAGAAACCTGTTAAAAAAAAAGAAAAAGTTTGTACTTACCGAGAACTTCCCTCCCGGCCGTTGCCTTGGTGACGCGTCCTTGGTGACGCGCCTCTCTTGACATCGGGCCCCACCTCCCTGGATGACGCGGCAGTCCATGTGACCGCTGCAGCCTGTGCTTGGCCTGTGATTGGCTGGAGCTGTCACTTGGACTGAATTGTCATCCCGGGAGGTCAGACTGGAGGAAGAAGCCGGGAGTTATCGGTAAGTCAGAACTTCGTTTTTTTTTACAGGTTCATGTATATTGGGATCGGAAGTCACTGTCCATGGTGCTGAAACAGTTTAACTCTTTCAGCACCCTGGACAGTGACTATCTCCTGACGTCGCGCACCGGAAATTTTTTTGCCGGGTTCAACCAAAACGAGTTCGGCCGAACCCGGTGAAGTTCGGTTCGGTTGTCCGGGTTCGCTCATCTCAAAGACACTCCGTTTGGATGTTTGGAAACAGAAAAGCACGTGGTGCTTTTCTGTTTACATTCATCCTTTTGACAGCTGGTGCGCTGTTTCAGTCGATTCGCACGGAAGTGCTTCCGTGCGACCTGCGTGGTTTTCACGCACTCATTGACTTCAATGGGTGCGTGATGCGCGAAATACGCGGAGATATTGAGCATGTCGCGCTTTTTGCACAGCTGACAAACGCTGCACAAAAAGCACGGACTGTCTGTACTGCCCCATAGACTTGTATTGGTCTGTGTGTGGCACGTGAAAACCACGCGGCCCGCACGGACCCAATACACGTTCGTGTGAATCCCCCCTAACTGATGTAATTTATTTAGTTAAAATGCATGTGATCTGCTGAAAATGGCCAGCTTAAACGAGTTGTCCAAAATTAGAAAAAAGGGTCTGCCTATTTTCCAGAAACAGCGACACTCTAAGAATTGACACAAATTAATTTATGAATATAAATATAATAAGTACAATATAATAAGTACATATGAGCATACAGCCAGTACACAGATACAGTGTACAATGAATATCTCACTAGTATTTATGCAGCTCTGTAGATGCGGATGGTGACTTTTTCTTATACACTGGCTGAAAAAAGAATACCTTACTAACCCCTGTCTGTGATTCTTAATGCATTGTAGTAATTCAAACAAAACATCACCTGTAAAAAAGAAGAAAGGTATTAGTTTGTGTTACTGTCTTTTTTACAGTCAAAAGTACATGATTAAATAAATAGAAACTGGGGAGGGAACCTCCAGCTCACCTTACACACTCCAGTGTGATGTGGATTGTGGATTGCACTCGGATCCTCGTGTCGGCACACGGCAGGCTAGCAAGAAAAGAAAGAGGACACGTACCTCCACTTCTCATACACCCAGGACCACATACAACTGGACTTCCTTTTAATCCATTCCATTAAACTTGGAAAAGAAAATCCATTTTAATTCCACCCAGCGCTGGATCCTACTTTCTTCCTTTTCTTACATGATTAAATATGTGATACAGAAACGTAGCATGAAAGGGGTTTTCCAACATTTATCCTTGTTATCCCCAACTACTCCAATGTTTATGTCCTAGCACATTGACATGTCGTCCATAATGACGTCACCATGGTTAAAATGTCATCAAACTATTTTAGTCTGCTTTAGGGAGTCTTTAGGGAGTCTTTTGATTGTTGGAAAACCCTGTTGAGCCCAGATGCAAAATCTGGCACTTTCAAATATCACGTAATTGATATAATTCTGTAGAAGTATCTTACGTAGATATAGCACCATTGCTTGGCTGCAACTGCAACCTCTGCACCCACAGCTACATTACTCCTGTTATGTCAACGTCTCTTATAGTTCGACATCAGACCTGCTCAGCCAGATGTAGCCCTCTGACCTCCAATCCTCTTTGTGTCACAACTTTAAATGTTTTAAATCCTAAGGTAGACCACTTATATATGTGTTGTGCCACCATACCAGACATTACTTAATAAATCTTGACATGCTTTGTCATTTCTAAGCCATTTAGACACTTTAGGCCTTATTCACATGAACGTTGAATAAGTCAGTGTGGCGGCCGTCTAAACAAACCTATGTAATTCAATGGGGCCGTTCACACAATCGTTGTTTCAACAGAGCTTGTGAAGGGTCCATGAAAAATAGGACATGTCCAATTTTTTTTTGCTTCACGCATCCCTCCATAGGCTCTAGTCAATGGGGGATGCGAGATAACGCGTCCCATAGGAGTGCAGCACAGATGCACCCCGGTCGTGAAAAATGGCAGTTTTTCACGTTCGAGATATCCTACGCTCATGTGAATCTAGCGTTATAGTCATAGCTCCGAATATTTCCATGATGGCGATAGAGAAATTTGAGGCCATGCTCTTATTATACCTTCCTGCCTATGAGAACCGCTTACAAAGTTTTTGAGGTTCACCAAATTAAAGCTATTAAATCACTGGTAGTTATGCAATGCACAGAGAATATACAAGCTAAATATAAGGATCTGCCCTGTTCTGTTAAGGCTTTAAACAGTCTTAGAATTTTGTCATCTACCTTTTCCTGCTATCTCAATGGATTTTAAATGTTTGGACATAAGTAGTCAAAAGCCAGTCATAATGTAATGGCATACCTGACTAATGTCACCCATTTAGTTTATTGGTAGATATACTGCTGTTTTGTGAGTGTATCTTCACAACTCAACATACCTCTGACAGAAGACAATGAGAATGTAGGAAGAAGTAAAACGAGCTATAAATTGAATTATTTTCCGATACGATAAGTATTCCAAATGCTTTTGTGAGCATGTTAATTGGAAAAGGAACATACACAAATATATATTTACCCGGAATATCTTTTTGTATCATGGGAGACATTATGCCTTTTTTAAAACATTGTTTTTATTACATTTCTAAATAAACAACATTAATACAAGCAAATACAAAGTGGCATCTCTTTTGCTACAGAAGATCGTAACTGCATTGCATATACGTAGAAGACAAAAGACAATTGCTACACAAGTGGAGACATAGTAAAACTGTAACTGGTGGCCCACAGATAACTAGAAAGCGGAACATGGACAGACAGGGCTAGGGGAGGGTATCAGTGGGCAAGTTATCAAAATATGCTCGGTCTAAAGGAGAGTCATGATCCGGTAGGGTGATTAATGGGACTCCTAGGGGTGAGAGATAATTTAGGCCTCTCAAGGAGGGGACATGTAGGCTATTTATGGGTCCCATATCTTCAGGAAGGACTGTAGTAGGGTGACTGAGTGGTTTTGAAGAGAGGGAGGGAGGGAGCTCTCATCCCACCGGCACCCTGAGTGTGATCGCAGAGTGCTGGTGTCTTCTATGGCAGCCGAGGGGCCTAATAAGGGCCCCCAGGTCTGCATGTAGTATATGCCTGTTAGGTCATGCCAGAGGCACGGCCTAGCAGATGCCTGTCCGTTTTACACGGACAGGCATAATACACTGCAATACAGAAGTATTGCAGTGTATTATAAATGTGATCGAAGGATCGCATAGTGAAGTCCCCTAGTGGGACTAGTAAAAAAGTAAAAAAAAGTTTAATAAAAAGTAAAAACAAAAAAGTGAAGAAAAAAATTAAAAACCCACTTATTCCCCTTACAAAATGCTTTATTATTTAAAAACAAAATAAAGTAAAAAAAGTTACACATATTTGGTATCGCCGCGTCCGTAACAACCCCAACTATAAAGTTATTACATCATTTAACCCGCACAGTGAACCTCCCAAAAAATTAAATAAAAAAACAATGCAAAAATTGCTGCTTTCTTTGAATCCTGCCTTAAATTCTATGTACCCCAAAAAGGTGCTATTAAAAATTACAATTTGTCCCGCAAAAAACAAGGCCTTAGGCCTTAGACAGCTATGCAAAAATAAAAAAAGTTATAGCTCTTTGAATGAGACGATGTAAAAACTTAAAAAATAGTTTGGTCATTAACCCCTTAAGGACGCAGCCTAGTTTGGGCCTTAAGGCTCAGAGCCCATTTTTTAAATCTGACATATTTCACTTTATGTGGTAATAACGTCGGAATGCTTAAACCTATCCAAGCGATTCCGAGATTGTTTTCTCGTGACACTTTGGGCTTCATGTTCGTGGTAAAATTTGGTCGATATATTCAGTCTTTATTTGAGAAAAATTGCAAAATTTAGAGAAAATTTAGAAAAAATAGCATTTTTCAGAATTTAAATGCATCTGCTTGAAAAACAGACGGTTATACCACCCACAATGGTCACTAGTTCACATTTCCCATATGTCTACTTTAGATTGGCATCGTTTTTTGAACATTATTTTATTTTTCTTGGACGTTACAAGGCTTAGAACATAAACAGCAATTTCTCATATTTTTAAGAAAATTTCAAAAGCCTTTTTTTTAAGGTACCTGTTCAGTTCTGAAGTGGCTTTGAGGGGCCTATGTATTAGAAACCCCCATAAAGCACCCCATTTTAAAAACTAGACCCCTCAAAGTATTCAAAACAGCATTTAGAAAGTTTTTTAACCCTTCAGGCATTTCACAGGAATTAAAGCAAAGTGGAGGTGAAATTTGCAAATTTCGTTTTTATTTCTGAATTTCAATTTTATTCTATTTTTTTTCTGTAACAAAGAAGGTTTTACCAGAGAAACACTACTAAATATGTATTGTCCAGATTCTTCAGTTTTTAGAAATGTCCCACATGTGGCTCTAGTGCGCTCGTGGACTAAAACACAAGCCCCAGAAGCAAAGAAGCACCTAGTGCATTTTGGTGGTGCTTTTTTATTAGCATATATTTTAGGCAGCATGCCAGGTTTGGAGAGGTGTTGAGGTGCCAAAACGGTAGGAATCCCCCAAAACTGACCCCATTTTGGAAACTGCACCCCTCAAGGAATTAATTTATGGTTATTGTTACCATTTTGACCCCGTAGTTTTTTCACAGCGCGTATTTGAATTGGGCTGTGAAATTAAAAGAATGACAATTTTTCCAATAAGATGTCATTTTTGATCAGAATTTCTTATTTTCACAGGGAACAAAATGCCCCATTTTGTTGCCCAATTTGTCCTGAGTGCGGCAATACCCCATTTGTGGTGATAAACTGCTGTTTGGGCCCATGGGAGGCCTCAGAAGGAAAGGAGCGCTATGTGTTTGTTGGAGTCCAGATTTTGCTGGATTGGTTTTCGGGTGCCATGTCGCATTTGCAGAGCCTCAGAGGTATCAAAGCAATGGAAACCCACCAAAAGTGACCCCATTTTGAAAACAAAACCCCTCAAGGAATTTATTTATGGGTGTTGTGACCATTTAGACCCCACAGTTTTTTCACAGAACTTATTTGAATTGGGCTGTGAATGTAAAAAAAAAAACTTTTTTCCAATAAGATGTAGTTTTGGCTCAAAATGTCTTATTTTCACAACGAATAAAATACCCCATTTTGTTGCCAAATTTGTCCTGAGTGCGGCAATACCCTATTTGTGGCCATAAACTGCCGTTTGGGCCCATGGGAGGTATTAGAAGGAAAGGAGCGCTATGTGTTCTTTGGAGCCCAGATTTTGCTGGATTGGTTTTCGGGTGCCATGTCGCATTTGCAGAGCCCCAAAGGTATCAAAGCAATGGAAACCCACCAGAAGTGACCCCATTTTGGAAACTACAGCCCTCAAGGAATTCATTTATGGGTGTTGTGACCATTTAGACTCCACAGTTTTTTCACAGAATTTATTTGAATTGGGCTGTGAATTCAAAAAAATGTAATTTTTTCCAATAAGATGTAGTTTTGGCTCAAAATTTCTTATTTTCACAAGGAATAAAATACCGCATTTTGTTGCCCAATTTGTCCTGAGTGTGGCAATACCCTATTTGTGGTGATAAACTGCCGTTTGGGCCCATGGGAGGGCTCAGAAGGAAAGGACCACCATGTGGCCTACTGGGAATTTTCTGGTGCTAAGTCGTGTGTGCAGAAGCCCCTGAGGTATCAGTACAGTTGAAACCCCCGAGAAGTGACCCCGTTTTAAAAACGACACCCCTTAAGGAATTCATCTAGAGGTGTAGTGAGCATTTTGACCCCACAGGTATTGTGTAAAAGATAATGTGCAGCAGTTGGTGCAGAGTGAAATTTGCAATTTTCTATACATATATGCCAATTCAGTGTCCGATATATTGTGCCCAGCATGCGCCACCGGAGATATACACCTCATAAACTGTAATGTTGGCTCTCCCGGGTACGGCAATACCCTACATGTGGCTGTTATCAGCTGCCTGGGCACGCAGCAGGGCTCAGAGGGGAAAGATGAGGAGGGGTAAGCTGTGCGAAGTGGATCAGAGCGAGTAAAACTGGGGTAAATTAAAAATAAAGGGATGGATGATAAATTTGAAAACACTCTTTCATACAGAGCTCTGGTTTTTCGGGACACGCGTCACATTGATATATTGTGTCCTTCCTTATCCCCCTCTTATAGCAGACTCTGCACCTCTTTTGACTTTTTCCCTTCTTGCCAGTTTGGGGAACTTCCCCTAAAAAGTGTTGCCCTGGTACGATGCCTGTGGCCCCGCTTCCAGAAGTACTGTAAGGCTTCAGGACTTGATCTGACAAGTCCACCCCTCCCATGTACCTATTGTAGTCCAGGATGCAGTCTAGTTTTGGGGTCCCTGTACTGGTACCTTGTACAGGTACATGGGTACTGGTGTGGCATCTCCCTGGTCTTGTACTTGACCCACAATATGTTGCTGCTAGATTGTGCCCTGCTCTCACCCCTTCTGAGTGTTTGCCCAAGCAGAGTCGTAGGGAGGCCTCTCAGGTTTCTTCTAGCAGTGCCGCATGCCGCAGGACTTCTGGAAGCGAGGCAGTTGAAGAGTGGGACGCTGGTATAAAAATTATCCAGGTAGAGGTGGTAACCCTGGTCCAGCAGTGGGTGCACCAAATCCCACACAATTTTTGCATTAACTCCCAGTAAGGGGGGGGGGGATCATTCTGGGGGCTGAGAACTGGTGTCCTTCCCTTCATATATCCTAAATTTGTAGGTATACCCTGATGCACTCTCGCAGCTTATACATCTTCACGCCATACCTTGCCCTCTTACCCGGCAGGTACTCGCGGAATTGAAGCCTCCCTTTCAAATGTACCAGGGATTCATCTATAGAAATACACTTCTCGGGGGTGTATGCTTGGGAAAACCGGGCACTGAAATGGTCTAATAGGGGTCTCCGTTTATACAAACGGTCAAAACTGGGGTCATCTCGGGGTGGGCACGGCTCATTATCAGTATAATGTAAGAAGCGAAGTATTGCCTCATTTTTATTTTATTTTTTAGTTTCCAGCTCAGTTCTGAAGTTGCTTTGAGGGGCCCATATATTAGACACCCTTATCAAACACCCCATTTCAGAAACTAGACCCCTCAAAGTATTCACAACAGCATTTAAAAAGTTTATTAACCCTTTAGGCGTTTCACAGGAATTTAGAGCAAAGTAGAGGTGACATTTAATTAATTTAATTTAATTTATTAGGCACCATGTCCGGTTTGAAGAGGTCTTGTGGTGCTAAAACAGTGGAAACCCCCCAAAAGTGACCCCTTTTTGGAAACTAGAGACCTTGAGGAATCCATTGCAGTTTTCTTGGGGTGCATGCAACTTTTTGATCAGTTTTTATTCTAATTTTAGGTGGCGTGGTGACTAAAAAAACAGCAATTTTACTATTGTTTTTTATTCAATTTTTTTTACAGCGTTCACCGTGCGCTATAAATGACATATTCACTTTATTCTGCGGGGCGATACGATTACGGCGATACCAGATGTTTATAGTTTTTTTTTATGTCTTATGGCGTTTGCACAATAAAATACATTTTGTAAAATATAATTAATTTTTTGTGTTACCTTATTCTAAGAGCCATAACTGTTTTATTTTTCCATCAGGAAAGTCGTGCGAGGACTTATTTTTTGCGTAACGAACTGTAGTTTTGATCAGTACCATTTTTAGGTACATGCGACTTTTTGATCTCTTTTTATTCCATTTTTTGGGAGGTGAAGTGACCAAACAATTGTGATTGTGGTACGGTTTATTATTATTTTCTCTTACGGCGTTCACCGCGCGGGATAAATAACGACATCGTTTTGTAGTTCAGGCCGTTACGGACGCGGCGATACCAATTATGTATAGTTTATTTGTTTATTTATATATTTTTATTAATAATAAAGAACTGATAAGGGAAAAAGGGGGACTTTTACTTTTATTACTTTTAAATCTTTTATTTTCTTATTTTTACACAACTTTTTTTTACTTTTTTACACTTTTTTTACTTTGTCCCACTAGGGGACATGAGGGCAGGAGGCTCTGATCGCTATTCTAATACACTGCACTACATGCCTAGTGCAGTGTATTAGAGCTGTCAGCTGTTCGCTGACAGCAAGCATAGTGGGTCCTGATTTTGTCGGGACCCACTAGGCTTCCGTCGATGACGTAGCCAGAGTCCATTGTTAGGATTCTGGTTGCCATAGTAGCCATCACGGCCCGCTATCGTGTAGCAGGCCGGCGATGGCAGCTTAACCCCTAAGAAGCCGCGATCGCTATTGAACGCGGCTTCTAAGGGGTTAATCGGCGGGGACCACCGCGATCGGTCCCTGCACACTAAGCTGTGATAGCCTGCTGTCGGAAACAGCAGGTATCACAGCTCAGACACGCGCCGGGATTAAATGGCGCCGTGTTTACTCAGGTCAGTAATAGTACTGACCTGAGCGCGAACGTTCTACTTAGCAGGACGTACTATTACTGACCTGAGCGCGAAGGGGTTAAGGTCTAAAATAGGCCGGTCAATAAGGGGTTAATCATGTAATATTGCATTCGAGAACAAATCTCTCATAAGAAGAGGACAGGTTGCTTTCAGGAGCTTGCTATCATCTGCTTTGTGGCTACAAATAGGATGCCGGCAAGCTTCTGCTTAGCATAGGAATCCCCTTTAATATTTTTATTGAGAAGGACTTCCCAAAGGGAATTTTTCTCAAATATTAGCCTGTCACAGTACAAATGAGGTAGTATATCTTGGTACTAAAATTTGCTACTGTGGTGCAAGTCCTCCAAGTCCTCCAAGTCCTCCATGTATACAGAACATCACAAGTGGAAGTACAGCCTCTAAAACAGGTAGGGGAATAGCCAGGTACTGCATGGACTATATGGTTAGGCGCGAGAGGATGTGGAGAAATGAGTCTCTTGTAAGCAAACCACATCAACATGGATAATATGGTAATAATGGAATCTTTTGGATTTCTTGTGCGGTGAGTTTTAGCCTTGCACGCTGTGCAATACTAAAGTTAAGGGCATGAGGAGAGCAGCATTAAACTATCGATCAGTATAGGATCATCAGCGACCCATGTGGTGTAGGGTTTCCGTGAAAGATAAGTGTGGTGAAAGAGGGACGACATTGCACTGCAGTGGTGAGGAATAGAGAACACTCTGCAATTGTAGAATTGAAGGGCGCAATATAAAGTTTATCTGGTGTGACCAACGGAGGGGGTAAAGGAACAGGGGGACAGAAGCCTAAAGAAACATCATGATGTAGAATGATTGTGAACACATTGAAAACATTATACAGGTATTAGCCTACATATCAATATGCAAGTATAAGCAAAAAGATAACAATAAGAATAAATTACTAAAAAAAAAAAAAGAGGGGGTTGGGGAGGAAAAAACTGAAAATCAATAAAAATTACTCGTAATGTCAATCAGCAACAGCATAAGAGGCGTATGTTGCAAATGAGAAGCAAAAAAATGTATGTGATACTAATCTAGAGTAGCTGATTACATTTAGCTGCACAATGTGGAAAGTCCAGCAAGAAGTCAAGGCACATGCTGGAATGAGGTTGAGCGTTTATAGCTGCGTGCTGGGCTGGTAGGGAATGTAAGCTGTGAGGTACTGGGTCTGCTCTGGGATGGGTCATCTGGTGGAGGTGATAGGCTGAATGTGGTGCCTTCCAAACAAAGCTGTGATAAGCATTTTTTCACCCCTTTAAGGTAAAGGACAGTGCGAACCTTGTCATTGGAGATAAATGTAAATTTAAAGGGGAAGATCCATTGGTACATGATGTTCTTCCTCTGCAGAATTTCTAAGTAGGGCTTTAAAGCACGTTTCTTGGCTATGGTAAAACGTGCCAGGTCAGAAATTAGTTGGTACGTGTGACCTTGAAAAGTCAGGGAAGTGGCAGTATAGGCCGCCAACATCAATTCCTACCTGGTGCAGTAGAAATGTAACTTTGTGATGATGTCACGGAGGGTCCCTCAACTTACTTAGCCATCAAGACTTGAAGAACCCTATCCATTTCATGGCGCTCTGCTGAGATTTTAAGGGAAAGTTCCTGCAATAGCGCCGTAATTGTGGCTTGCAGGTCAACGATGTGCTTGGATAGTTCACTTATACAAACATTGTCCCAGCAGGCTATATTCTCAAAATCCTCTAGCTTGTTCTGGAGTTGCAAGTTGTCATCCCGGTCTTCCAGCAGGTCATACTGGAGTGAGGAGTGGGACACACCATTTCATCCATGCACTGTTCTAGGAGATCTGTGCGGGTGCCCAGCTCCCTAATTTCTTTAATGAGGTCATGAGTAATTTTAGCTGAGGTCTTGTTCAGCTCCATCTCAAGTAGGGCATGGGATTGCTGTAGCAGATTTGTAAAGTCAGAGGCTCTTAATTTCTGCCTGTGTCTAATAGAAGAGCCCTCTAGGAATGAGTGGCTGGGCTCCGAAGAGTCTTGAAGGGTGGACCGTATGGTCTCTTCCAGGCAGTTGAGCTGGCACCATCTTGAATGGGGCCTGTAGACTTTGTTCTAAAGGTATGACAGCGGCCAGATAGTATTGTAGACTCCGGCTGGGTTCACACACCCTATTTACGGACGTAATTCGGGCATTTTAGCCTCAAATTACGTCCGAAAATGCGTCTCAAAAGCGTCGGCAAACAACTGCCCATTCATTTGAATGGGTTTTACGATGTTCTGTGCCGACGGTCATTTTTTTTACGCTGTCAAAAGGCGGCGCGTAAAAAAGACGCCCGCGTCAAAGAAGTGCCTGTCACTTCTTGAGACGTAATTGGACCCGTCTTCCATTGACTCCATGGAAAAACAGCTTCAATTTCGTCCATAATGGGCGCAGCGAAAGACGCCTGCACATGCCATTACGGCTGAAATTACAATGCTGTTTTCTCCTGAAAACAGTACCGTAATTTCTGCCGTAACGGACGCCGCTTTGCCGCTGCTCGCAAGGAGTGTAGGGAGAGGTGAGTTGCCTGATATGTGCCCTGTAGAAACTATACTAAACTACTGCGGCTCAGAGTGTCGTAACTGTGCCGCTATCCAGCTTGAACGCGCACTTTCCCACAAGGAAATATAAATTTTTGTCAGATGCAGATGATGGTAACATAAATTATATGATCAAATAATTTTAAAGCACGAACAATTACTGGTGGGGGGAATTTACATTGGTCAGAGCTGATTGTTTTTAGTAGAATATACATAACGATTATCATTAACATTCATAATAATTTTTTGTATCGTTGAAGATAATCATTAAAACTTTGACCAGCTTGAGCTATGAAGGGTTCTGGTAGGCGGACATGTTTCACACTATGAAGTGTACTTTTAGTCTTGGTAACATAATTACTTTAGATTGTGTATAAAGTGCACATACATAGTGCCTGCACGAGCATAGGGTGACTAATTTGGAGATTTTTTTTGTATTTCTTAACTACTTTCTCTTGCTTAAGTGGAATAAATTAAAATTATTCCATAACAGCTTATTTGATTTCTAGATAAAAATGTGAATCTCACATTAATACAGAAAGGAAATTAATTATATATTGTCAGAAGAATATCTCTATTAATATTACGAATATTACGAATGTAAACAGTGAAAAGTTCTGTACCTGAACTAGGAGAACGAGCTTTAAAATCAAACTTTGTAAGAATACACAGCGCTCTTCCATTCATTACAAACTTGCTGTCATCTGTTTTCTTTAGTGAATATTCTTCCTCTGCCCATCGTAACCACTGAATAATATCATCCCTGCTCCACAGAGATGGATGTATTCCTGAAATAAAATTAGAATGGTGAGTTGTCTGGAGTTACAGAAACAGAAGGGCATACAAAGGAGGGTGGGTACAATAAAAATATGTCCACTTTCCTAGTGTAGACCCTTATTCACTATACAAACACTCTCCGGCCATGCTAAATGTCCTACATGCTGTCATCTAGAGCCTAGCTTCTCAACTCCTGGTACATGTACCCCAGAGGGTACACGCCATGTCCTCTTACTGGGGTTTTAATAGCTGCAGCACAGTGTATGATCATAGCCTTGGGAGTACTTTGATGTAATTTATTTAATATTTTAAGCTTTGCTTAGTAAGATTGAGAGACCACTAGAGAATGCAGAAATGCATCTGAGATCACACTTATGCTACATGGTTCTCACAGAGCTGCAGCTCTAGAAACAGAGAAGCCAAGTCTGGCACTAAAACCACTCCCAAGCACCAATACTGTAACTGTGTGTCTTTACCTTTCTCTTAGGCCTCATGCACACGACCATAAAAACTCCCGTAATTACGGGCCCATAGACTTTTATTGGCCACGGGTACCTCCCCGTATGCTTAAGGGAAGGTGCCCGTGTCATTGAAAAAGATAGAACATGTCCTATTTCAGGCCGTAATTACGGCACGGGCAGTCCATAGAAGTCTATGGGGCTCCCGTAATTACGGGTGACTACGTGTGTGCACCCGTAATTACGGGAGCGTTGCTAGGCGACCTCAGTAAATGGTCACTGTCCAGGGTGCTGAAAGAGTTAAACGATCGGCAGTAACTGTTTCAGCACCCTGGACAGTGGCTACCGATCAGAATATAGATAAAGCTGTAAAAATAAAAATAAAAAAGACGTTCATACTTACCCAGAACTCCCTGCTTCTTCCTCCAGTCCGGCCTCGTGGGATGATGTTACAGTCCATGTGACCGCTGCAGCCAATCACAGGCCAATCACTGGCTGTAGCGGTCACATAGACTGCCGCGTCATCCAGGGAGGTCGGACTGGATGTCAGGAGAGGGACACGTCACCAAGACAACGGCCGGGTAAGTATGAATTTCTTTTACTTTTATTACGGAAAGGGCTGTCCCTTCTCTTTATCCTGCACTGATAGAGAGAAGGGCTGCCGATTAGTGCAGTGCAATTTTGCAGCCAAAAACGTGCCCGTAAATACGGGTGGAGTACAGGTGACACCGGACCCGTATTTACAGGCACGGGTCCGTAAATACTGGTGCAATGCGGGTCGAATACGTGTGACCAAGGACCCGTATTTACGCCAGTATTTACGGGTGGACAAAAATACGGTCATGTGCATGAGGCCTTACTCAGGCTCTCCTGTTAGGCACAGGCTGAGATTAAGAACCTATGGCCCTCCTCCACCCCCTCTCCTCTTCTTAGACTTCTATGGGCAGAAGTTGTAGCCTGATCCCCCAGTGAAGCCGAAAATCTACGGATATTAGCAGTGGATTAAAAGTGAGAGATTGGTTTTAAGAGGCTGGACGAAGAGAAAAGTTGGTGTAGGTGGAGAAAGAGGCATTTTGCTATAAAAGATATCTAAGGCTATGTTCACATCTGCATTGTGACATTCTGTAATGCCAGAAGCAATGTTTCCGTTGCAAAACGGAAACCGCCAGCGGCCGACAGAACCCATTGACTTTAATGGGTTCCGCCGGCTTTCCGTCAGTGTGTCTGTGGTTTTACCAGAGACAATAGCGCAGCATGCTGATCTCCGGTGATCTCAGCCGGATCTACGACGGAGACCCCTAACAAAGCCTCCGACGCTGATGTGAACGAGGCCTTACAAAATGTATCATCACTTGTACTTGATTTATGGAAAATTTGGTGAAACAAGATGGACTCTAAGTAATGGAAAACATACTAAATAAGTTTCATCCCACGAGACTGCTGCAGCCTGTAATTAGCTGCAGTGGTGGTCACATGGGTTGAAGCGTCATCCCAGGAGGCCGACCCTCTGACGTCATCCAGGCCGGCCTCCTGTGATGACGTTTCATCCATGTGTCCGCTGCTACAGCCTGTGATTGGCTGCAGCAGCGGTCATATAGGATAAAGCGTCATACCAGGAGGCCAGCTTGGTGGAAGAAACACAGACTCCTAGGTAAGCATGGTGTTTTTTTTACTGTTATTTGTTGCAGGGTTTTACCTCCCCATTGAATTCAAGAAAAACCGCAGAAAATACGGAGCGATTATGCAAAAACAATTGACATGCTCTGGAATAAAATTCTGCACCGCAGGTCCATTTCTGAGCGTTTTTTCCGCTCATTATTTGTTAAATCTCATCCACTTTGCTGCTACTGTATTCTGCTGCGTTTTTTCATTCCTCAATTCTGGACGAGAAAAAAGCAGAAATTCCGCTACGTTCGGACAAGCCCTTAGGCTGAGTTCACATGCAGTGGAAAAATTCACCCTCATATACTGCCACAAATCCGCAGCTGAAATCACAGTGATTTTGCAGCAAAACTTTCACTTCTTAAATGGATTGTACAGTGGAATTCACCTGATACATTAACCCCTTCACGCTCCTTGACGTACTATTACGTCATGGCAGCTCTATCGTTCGCGCTCCATGCCGTAATAGTACGTCTTGCAGTTAGAACAGCGGTGCGCGCGCCCGGCGCGTTCATGCGCTGTGATAGCTGCTGTTTCTGACAGCAGGCTATCACGGCATAATGGGACGGGACCATTTACTATGGTCCCGCCTCGCCGATCGCCGCTATTGGCTAGTCAGTGAGTAACTAGCCAATAGCAGCGATCGGTCTCATTCAGCACAGCAGTGCTCGAGCCCGGCGTTCCTGAGCTGTGATAGCTGCTGTTTCTGACAGCATGCTATCACAGCATAATGGGCCGGGACCATTTACTATGGTCCCGCCTCGCCGATCGCCGCTATTGGCTAGTCAGTGAGTAACTAGCCAATAGCAGCGATCATTCTCGTCACTTCCTCTCTCTGACCTCACATCCTGCTGCAACCGCCCTGAACGCCCTGTTGGAGTTAGCGAGGCGTTGAGATCGGTTGTGAGCAGAGAGTCAGAGAGAAAAGAAGTGAAAAAAAGTGAAAAAAAGTTTCTAAAACAACGTTTTTTTTGCTTCCCACCACCCCATCCACTACCCACTCCTGTTCCCTTCCTCTTTGAGTTCTACCCACGTTTTTTGGTCAGTGATCTCCTATCACTGACCACTTTTCAGTCTTCAGGACCACATTTCTTGGTCCCTGGGGATTTTTTTTTCATTTTTTTCTATATAAAACATAAAACAAAAAAAAAAATATAAAAAGAAAAAAAAGAAACAAAAAAAAATAGTTAGTTTAGCCAATTTTGAAAATTTAACTGGTTAGTTTAGTATTAGCCCCTTCCCGCTCCTTGACGTACTATTACGTCATGGCAGCTCTATCGTTCGCGCTCCATGCCGTAATAGTACGTCTTGCAGTTAGAACAGCGGTGCGCGCGCCCGGCGCGTTCATGCGCTGTGATAGCTGCTGTTTCTGACAGCAGGCTATCACGGCATAATGGGACGGGACCATTTACTATGGTCCCGCCTCGCCGATCGCCGCTATTGGCTAGTCAGTGAGTAACTAGCCAATAGCAGCGATCGGTCTCATTCAGCACAGCAGTGCTCGAGCCCGGCGTTCCTGAGCTGTGATAGCTGCTGTTTCTGACAGCATGCTATCACAGCATAATGGGCCGGGACCATTTACTATGGTCCCGCCTCGCCGATCGCCGCTATTGGCTAGTCAGTGAGTAACTAGCCAATAGCAGCGATCATTCTCGTCACTTCCTCTCTCTGACCTCACATCCTGCTGCAACCGCCCTGAACGCCCTGTTGGAGTTAGCGAGGCGTTGAGATCGGTTGTGAGCAGAGAGTCAGAGAGAAAAGAAGTGAAAAAAAGTGAAAAAAAGTTTCTAAAACAACGTTTTTTTTGCTTCCCACCACCCCATCCACTACCCACTCCTGTTCCCTTCCTCTTTGAGTTCTACCCACGTTTTTTGGTCAGTGATCTCCTATCACTGACCACTTTTCAGTCTTCAGGACCACATTTCTTGGTCCCTGGGGATTTTTTTTTCATTTTTTTCTATATAAAACATAAAACAAAAAAAAAAATATAAAAAGAAAAAAAAGAAACAAAAAAAAATAGTTAGTTTAGCCAATTTTGAAAATTTAACTGGTTAGTTTAGTATTAGGGTTAGTTAGTGTCAGGGAACCGTCAAAAAGCGTAGTTAGGTATAGTGTCAGGGAATTTAGCGTCAGGAATCGGTCACCGTAGATAGGCTTAGCGTTAGGGATCCATCACCGTAGTTAGGTTTAGCGTCAGGGAAGCTCGGAATAATTAGATAGGTTTAGTGTCAGGCACCCGTCACCGTAGTTAGGTTTAGTGTCAGGGAAGCTTGAAATAATCTAGATAGGTTTAGTGTCAGGGAATCGTCGCCGTAGTTAGGTTTAGCGTTAGGGAAGTCCACATAAAATTTAGTTAGGTTTAGTGTTAGGAACCCTCGCCCTAGTTAGCTTTAGTGTCAGGGAAGTCCACTTGCTCTCTAAAAACAAAACACACATTTGTGCTAGTTGTGCTATCCTATTGCTCCCAGTTAGGGATTTATTTTTTTGCAGTATATAAATTTTGTCTTCGCACAACAAGCATGTCCCAACGGACATTTACTGCTGAAGAGGCGTATGCATTTCTGGCCTCCGACACAGACTCGTCGGATGGCGATACACTATTTTATTTGTCTACCTCCTCATCCAGCGATGAAGAGGAGGGACCCCCTAGGAGACGCCCCAGGACCACCACCATAGTAGAAATCCCTGAGAGAAGTGACCCCACAACAAGTGATACCCCTGAGCGAAGTGACCCCATTTGGACGCCCACACCAGACCATTATGAACCCCAAATCCCTGAGTACACGGGCAGCCCAGGCATCAAATTTAACACGGCAGGGTTCAGTGAGATGGACTTTTTCAAGTTCTTCTTCACTGATAACTTTATAGAGCTAATGGTCACCCAGACTAATTTATATGCCCAACAGTATATCACCAAGAACCCCAACTCATTTTATGCCCAATCCCAGAGGTGGACTCCTGTAAACGCAGCAGAGTTGGGCAAGTTCTGGGGACTGCTCTTGAACATGGGGCTTCTAAAAAAGCCATCCATTAGGACCTACTGGAGCACGGACATCCTATACCACACCCCGATGTACCGTATGGCCATGTCCAGGATGCGTTATGAGGCAATACTTCGCTTCCTACATTATGCCGATAATGAGCAGTGCCCACCCCGAGATGACCCCAGTTTTGACCGTTTATATAAACTGAGACCCCTATTAGACCATTTCAGTGCCCGGTTTGCCCAAGCATACACCCCCGAGAAGTGTATTTCCATTGATGAGTCCCTGGTACATTTTAAAGGGAGGCTTCAATTCCGCCAATACCTGCCAAGTAAGAGGGCAAGGTATGGCGTGAAGTTGTATAAGCTGTGCGAGAGTGCATCAGGGTATACATATAAATTCAGGATATATGAAGGGAAGGACAGCAGTATTCAGCCCCCAGAATGCCCCCCCTTACTGGGAATTAACGCAAAAATTGTGTGGGATTTGGTGCACCCACTGCTGGACCAGGGTTACCACCTCTACCTGGATAATTTTTATACCAGCGTCCCGCTCTTCAAGTGCCTCGCTTCCAGAAGGACTGCGGCATGCGGCACTGCTAGAAAAAATCTTAGAGGCCTCCCTAAAACACTGCTTGGGCAAACACTCAGAAGGGGTGAGAGCAGGGCACATTCTAGTAGCAACATATTGTGTGTCAAGTACAAGGACAAGAGAGATGTCCTTGTATTGACAACAATACATGGCCACACCAGTACCCATGTACCTGTACGAGGTACCAGTACAGAGACCCCCAAACCAGATTGCATCCTGGACTACAATAGGTACATGGGAGGGGTGGACTTGTCAGATCAAGTCCTGAAGCCCTACAGCGCTACGCGGAAATCGAGGGTGTGGTATAAGAAGCTGGCCGTGCACATCATACAGATGGCATTGTACAATGCGTACGTGCTACGTCGATGTGCAGGCCAGAGGGGAACTTTCCTGGAATTTCAAGAGGTGGTTATAAAGAACCTAATTTTTGGCGACCAGGAAGGAGGGGCACCCAGTACTTCTGGAAGCGAGGCCACACGCATCGTACCAGGGCAACACTTTCCAGGAGAAGTTCCCCAAACTGGCAAGAAGGGAAAAAGTCAAAAGAGGTGCAAAGTGTGCTATAAGAGGGGGATAAGGAAGGACACAACATACCAATGCGACACGTGTCCCGAAAAACCAGGGCTCTGTATGAAAGATTGTTTTAAAATTTACCATACATCCCTTGATTTTTAATTTACCCTGATGCACTCCGCACAGCTTATCCCCCTCATCTTTCCCTTTTGAGCCCTGCCATGTGCCCAAGCAGCAAATAACAGCCACATGTAGGGTATTGCCGTACCCGGGAGAACCCACATTACAATTTATGGGGTGTATGTCTCCGGTGGCACATGCTGGGCACAATATATCGGACACTGAAATGGCATATATGTATAGGAAATTGCAAATCTCACTTTGCACCATCTACTGCGCATTACCTTTTACACAATAACTGTTGGGTCAAAATGCTCACTACACTCTAGATGAATGTCTTAAGGGGTGTAGTTTTTAAAATGGGTTCACTTCTCGGGGGTTTCAACTGTACTGGTACCTCAGGGGTTCTGCCTACATGACTTAGCACCAGAAAAGCTCCAGTAGGCTAAATGGTGGTCCTTCCCTTCTGAGCCCTGTCGTGTGCCCAGGCAGCTAATAACAGCCACATGTAGGGTATTGCCGTACCCGGGAGAACCCACATTACAATTTATGGGGTGTATGTCTCCAGTGGCACATGCTGGGCACAATATATCAGACACTGAAATGGCATATATGCATAGGAAATTGCAAATCTCACTTTGCACCATCTGCTGCGCATTACCTTTTACACAATAACTGTGGGGTCAAAATGCTCACTACACCACTAGATGAATGTCTTAAGGGGTGTAGTTTTTAAAATGGGGTCACTTCTCGGGGGTTTCAACTGTACTGGTACCTCAGGGGTTCTGCCTACATGACTTAGCACCAGAAAAGCTCCAGTAGGCTAAATGGTGGTCCTTCCCTTCTGAGCCCTGTCGTGTGCCCAGGCAGCTAATAACAGCCACATGTAGGGTATTGCCGTACCCGGGAGAACCCACATTACAATTTATGGGGTGTATGTCTCCAGTGGCACATGCTGGGCACAATATATCAGACACTGAAATGGCATATATGCATAGGAAATTGCAAATCTCACTTTGCACCATCTGCTGCGCATTACCTTTTACACAATAACTGTGGGGTCAAAATGCTCACTACACCACTAGATGAATGTCTTAAGGGGTGTAGTTTTTAAAATGGGGTCACTTCTCGGGGGTTTCAACTGTACTGGTACCTCAGGGGTTCTGCCTACATGACTTAGCACCAGAAAAGCTCCAGTAGGCTAAATGGTGGTCCTTCCCTTCTGAGCCCTGTCGTGTGCCCAGGCAGCTAATAACAGCCACATGTAGGGTATTGCCGTACCCGGGAGAACCCACATTACAATTTATGGGGTGTATGTCTCCAGTGGCACATGCTGGGCACAATATATCAGACACTGAAATGGCATATATGCATAGGAAATTGCAAATCTCACTTTGCACCATCTGCTGCGCATTACCTTTTACACAATAACTGTGGGGTCAAAATGCTCACTACACCACTAGATGAATGTCTTAAGGGGTGTAGTTTTTAAAATGGGGTCACTTCTCGGGGGTTTCAACTGTACTGGTACCTCAGGGGTTCTGCCTACATGACTTAGCACCAGAAAAGCTCCAGTAGGCTAAATGGTGGTCCTTCCCTTCTGAGCCCTGTCGTGTGCCCAGGCAGCTAATAACAGCCACATGTAGGGTATTGCCGTACCCGGGAGAACCCACATTACAATTTATGGGGTGTATGTCTCCAGTGGCACATGCTGGGCACAATATATCAGACACTGAAATGGCATATATGCATAGGAAATTGCAAATCTCACTTTGCACCATCTGCTGCGCATTACCTTTTACACAATAACTGTGGGGTCAAAATGCTCACTACACCACTAGATGAATGTCTTAAGGGGTGTAGTTTTTAAAATGGGGTCACTTCTCGGGGGTTTCAACTGTACTGGTACCTCAGGGGTTCTGCCTACATGACTTAGCACCAGAAAAGCTCCAGTAGGCTAAATGGTGGTCCTTCCCTTCTGAGCCCTGTCGTGTGCCCAGTCAGCTAATAACAGCCACATGTAGGGTATTGCCGTACCCGGGAGAACCCACATTACAATTTATGGGGTGTATGTCTCCAGTGGCACATGCTGGGCACAATATATCAGACACTGAAATGGCATATATGCATAGGAAATTGCAAATCTCACTTTGCACCATCTGCTGCGCATTACCTTTTACACAATAACTGTGGGGTCAAAATGCTCACTACACCACTAGATGAATGTCTTAAGGGGTGTAGTTTTTAAAATGGGGTCACTTCTCGGGGGTTTCAACTGTACTGGTACCTCAGGGGTTCTGCCTACATGACTTAGCACCAGAAAAGCTCCAGTAGGCTAAATGGTGGTCCTTCCCTTCTGAGCCCTGTCGTGTGCCCAGGCAGCTAATAACAGCCACATGTAGGGTATTGCCGTACCCGGGAGAACCCACATTACAATTTATGGGGTGTATGTCTCCAGTGGCACATGCTGGGCACAATATATCAGACACTGAAATGGCATATATGCATAGGAAATTGCAAATCTCACTTTGCACCATCTGCTGCGCATTACCTTTTACACAATAACTGTGGGGTCAAAATGCTCACTACACCACTAGATGAATGTCTTAAGGGGTGTAGTTTTTAAAATGGGGTCACTTCTCGGGGGTTTCAACTGTACTGGTACCTCAGGGGTTCTGCCTACATGACTTAGCACCAGAAAAGCTCCAGTAGGCTAAATGGTGGTCCTTCCCTTCTGAGCCCTGTCGTGTGCCCAGTCAGCTAATAACAGCCACATGTAGGGTATTGCCGTACCCGGGAGAACCCACATTACAATTTATGGGGTGTATGTCTCCAGTGGCACATGCTGGGCACAATATATCAGACACTGAAATGGCATATATGCATAGGAAATTGCAAATCTCACTTTGCACCATCTGCTGCGCATTACCTTTTACACAATAACTGTGGGGTCAAAATGCTCACTACACCACTAGATGAATGTCTTAAGGGGTGTAGTTTTTAAAATGGGGTCACTTCTCGGGGGTTTTAACTGTACTGGTACCTCAGGGGCTTCTGCCTACATGACTTAGCACAAGAAAAGCTCCAGTAGGCCAAATGGTGGTCCTTTCCTTCTGAGTCCTGCCATGGGCCCAAACATCAGTTTATCACCACAAATGGGGTATTGCCGCACTCAGGACAAATTGGGCAACAAAATGGGGTGTTTTATTCCTTGTGAAAATAAGAAATTTTGAACAAAAATTACATCTTAATGGAAAAAAATATCATTTTTTTAATTCACAGCCCAATTCAAATAGGTGCTGTGAAAAAACGGTGTGGTCAAAATGATAACAACAACCATAAATGAATTCCTTGAGGGGTCTAGTTTCCAAAATGGGGTCACTTCTGGTGGGTTTCCATTGCTTTCATACCTCTGGGGCTCTGCAAATGCGACATGGAACCCGAAAACCAATCCAGCAAAATCTGGACTCCAACAAACACATAGCGCTCCTTTCCTTCTGAGTCCTCCCATGGGCCCAAACGGCAGTTTATCACCACAAATGGGGTATTGCCGCACTAAGGACAAATTGGGCAACAAAATGGGGTGTTTTATTCCTTGTGAAAATAAGAAATTTTGAACAAAAATTACATCTTAATGGAAAAAATATCATTTTTTTAATTTCACAGCCCAATTCAAATAGGTGCTGTGAAAAAACGGTGTGGTCAAAATGATAACAACAACCATAAATGAATTCCTTGAGGGGTCTAGTTTCCAAAATGGGGTCACTTCTGGTGGGTTTCCATTGCTTTCATACCTCAACACCTCTTCAAACCTGGCATGCTGCCTAAAATATATTCTAATAAAAAAGAGGCCTCAAAATGCACTAGGTGCTCCTTTGTTTCTGAGGCTTGTGTTTTATTCCACGAGCGCACTAGAGCCACATGTGGGACATTTCTAAAAACTGCAGAATCTGGACAATACATATTTAGTAGTATTTCTCTGGTAAAATCTTCTGTGTTACAGAAAAAAATGGAATAATATTGAAATTCAGCAAGAAAAATGAAATTTGCAAATTTCACCTCCACATTGCTTTAATTCCTGTGAAATGCCTGAAGGGTTAAAAAACTTTCTAAATGCTGTTTTGAATACTTTGAGGGGTCTAGTTTTTAAAATGGGGTGTTTTATGGGGGTTTCTAATACATAGGCCCCTCAAAGCCACTTCAGAACTCAAGAGGTACCTTAAAAAAAAGGCTTTTGAAATTTTCTTAAAAATATGAGAAATTGCTGTTTATGTTCTAAGCCTTGTAACGTCCAAGAAAAATAAAAGAATGTTAAAAAAACGATGCCAATCTAAAGTAGACATATGGGAAATGTGAACTAGTAACTATTTTGGGTGGTATAACCGTCTGTTTTACAAGCAGATGCATTTAAATTCTGAAAAATGCAATTTTTTCAAAATTTTCTCTAAATTTTGCAATTTTTCACCAATAAACACTGAATATATCGACCAAATTTTACCACGAACATGAAGCCCAAAGTGTCACGAGAAAACAATCTCAGAATCGCTTGGATAGGTTTAAGCATTCCGACGTTATTACCACATAAAGTGAAATATGTCAGATTTGAAAAATGGGCTCTGAGCCTTAAGGCCCAAACTAGGCTGCGTCCTTAAGGGGTTAAATGGACGATATCTGCGGTCATAATCCATAACGTAGGAATGCCGTGGATTTGAAAATCAACAGCATACTTGTTTTTAAGTGTTGATTTTTTTTCCAGTACATGTAAATGAGGTTTTGAACCCCTTCCCGACATCTGCCATATATATACTGTGGAGGCCGGGAGGGAAAGTATAGAGCGGGCTCACGAGCCCGCAAATAACTTGCGTGTGTCAGCTGTATGAAACAGCCGACACTTCACTGCAACAAGAAGGATCCTGCTTCCCCCCCCCCCCCGTGATGCGATTGCAGGGTGTCAATGGTTGTCATGGCAGCCTGTTGGCCTAATGAAGGTCCCCAGGTCTGCCACCTTTGTGATCCTATTAAACCCTGCCTCAGGCGATATACTGAGATATACAATAGTATGGCAGTTTATCATTCAAGCGATACAACGATCGCTGGTTGAAGTCCCCTAGAAGGACTAATAATAAAAGTTAAATACATTTTTCCATATATTAATTATATTAAAAATATTAACAGTTCAAAGAAAAAAAACTTTTTCCCTTTTCCCCCAAAACATTGTAGAAAAAAATTAAATCCCATCTACACAAATTGTACAGTAAATTGAGGCGGATGCATAGGCGTAGCTATAGGGGTCACAGCAGTCGCACTTGCGACCGGGCCCCTAAACCAGGGGGGCCCATAGTGCGCTAATGCTAATTCTATATGTGCCGTGACGCCGGAACTTCCTGGTTACTGGCAGGGCTCCTTTAGACGTGTACCATGTGACCATGACGTCACGTGAGGGGCGTTCCAACCAGTGTGGAAGAGCCGGTGTGGAAGAGCACGGAAGACTGCAGGTGAGCTGCAGAGGGGGCCGTAATGTATGTGTGTTTTATTGTGCTGTCTGTGTTTGCGGTGGAGAGAGGAGAGGGTGGGGCTTTAAATTACAGGGTCCCCCTCTCCTCTCCCCACTGCAAACTGCATGATACAAAACATTGCAACCGGGGGGTTGTGACCTACTCACGAGGTCCCAGTTCCAACAGTATATGCGTCCTCAGATACAGTTAAATTTAATGAGAAAGTAAGGAGTTGACGGACGGCTCCTTGCTCCAGCATTAACTGTGCCGTGAGCCACTTGCGGCTCGGTGCAGACAGGCACGATTTAGTCTGAGTCACTCATGGGGCAGCTATGGGGGCATTATACTGTGTGGGGGGCAGCTATGGGGGGCATTATACGGTATTGGGCAGTTATGAGGGGCATTATACTGTATGGCGGCATTATACTGTATGGGGGAAACTATGGGGAGCATAAATAATGTGTGGGGTCTGCAATCGGGGTATTATACTGTGTGGAGCAGCTATGAGGGCATTATACTGTGTTGGGCAGTTATGAGGGACATTATACTTTATGGGGTCTGCAATGGGGGCATTATACTGCGTAGGCAGTTATGGGGGCATTATACTGTATGGAGGCAACTATCGGGGGCATTATATTGTATGGGGGCAACTATGGGAAGCCTTATACTGTGTGGGGGCAGCTATCGGGGCTTTATACTGTGTGTGGGGCAGCTATGGGGGGCATTATACTGTATCAGGGCAGCTATGGGGGTATTATACTGTATGGGGGTAGCTATGGGGGTATTATACTGTATGGGGGCAGCTACAGGGAGCAATATACTGTATGGGGGCAGCTATGGGGAGCATTATACTGTGTGGGCCGGCTATGGGGAGCATTATATTGTGTGGGTATCGATGGGGGCTGTTGGGCAAGGCAGCTGGGCATAAGTGCGTGCAGAGGTCTTGGGGTGTTGGGTAGGGTAAGGGGGCCCAAGCTGACTGTAACGTCTATGGCTGCGGACCATTTTCCTGAGAACATCAATGCTCCTGCCCTCGTGAAGAAGTTTCTCTCCGTCTCTAGCCCCAAGAAGAGGGGGCGTAAGAGGGGGGATACTGTAAGATCTATGGCCGCGGACCGTCATCCTGACAACCTCTGACGGCCGCGGCCATGGACGAGCGAGTTCCCGGCAGCAACTCCCTCCTGGGAGACGCCGGCTATTCATTCCCAACTTCTCCTCACTGACAGCTCCAATCCCTACCCTCACCAAAAAGGGCATGAATGCCAAGGTGTGGAATCCAAAAGCAGAGAGCGCATTCAAGAGCTTAAAGAAGGCCTTCACGTCAGCATCAATCCTTCATCGTCCTGATGAGACCTAATTGCCACGTCAGTTCTGGTGGCCCACGCTGCCCAAAGACGTCACAGATTTTGTCTCTTCCTGCACGGCATGTGCAGCAAATAAAGTTGCCCACTCCAGACCAGCTGGTCTGCTCCAGCCACTTCCTGTGCCCGATGCCCCCTGGCAACATATTGTAATGGACTTTGTCACAGATCTGCCTCTCTCTGCTGGATGTAGTGTGGTCTGGGTGGTGGTGGATCGATTCTCCAAAATGGCTCAATTTGTTCCACTGACTGGTCTGCCTTCTGCTTCCCGACTGGCCGGCCTCTTCTTCCAACACATCTTCCGTCTGCACGGCATGCCTCTGCATATTGTCTCGGATCGAGAGGTTCAGTTCAACTCAAAGTTCTGTAGAGCACTCTGCGGTCTCCTCGGTGTATAGTTGGACTTCTCCTCGGCCTACCATCCCCAGTCCAATGGTCAAGTCGAGAGGGTTAATCAGATTATGGAGAACTATCTACGGCACTTTATCTCCAGGCAGCATGATGACTGGGTGCAGCTACTTCCTTGGGCTGAGTTCTCTTAATAAAAACCATACTAGTGTGTCCACCACCTCCAGCCCATTCTTCATTGTCTATGGCCAACACCCACGAATACCTCTTCCTGTTTCCACTATGTCCCAGGTGCCTGCAGCTGACTCTACTTTCAGGGACCCTCTGCAGATATGGCATCAGACCCGATCTTCTATTCTGCTGGCGGTCGACCGCATGAAGAGAAAGGCAGACACTAGAAGATGAGAACCTCCCCAGTTTCTTCCAGGTACCAAGGTCTGGCTGTCTTCCAAGAATATCCGACTAAAAGGGTGCCATCTTGCAAGTTTGCTCTCAGGTTCCTCGGACCCCTCGAGATTCTGCTGCAAATAAATCCTGTCTCTTACAAGCTTCGTCTGCCTCCCACCCTCAAGATCCCAAACTCCTTCCACATCTCCTTGCTGAAGCCTGTGGTCCTGAACTGCTACTACAGGACTCCTAGTTCTGCAGTGGCTCTTGGCGACTCGTCAGGGACATTCGCGGTGAGGGAGATCTTGGACACCAAGAGAGTAGGAGGAGTAAGAACGTTTTATTTGGTGGATTGGAGAGGATTTGATCCAGAGGAGAGGTCCTGGGAGCCAGAGGAGAACATCAATGCTCCTGCTCCCTGAAGAAGTTTCTCTCCCGCTCTGGCCCCAAGAAGAGGGGGCGTAAGAGGAGGCGTAAGAGGGGGGATACTGTAACATCTATGGCTGCGGACCGTCATCCTGACTCACCCTCTGATGTCCGCGGTCATGGACGAGCGAGTAGTCCAGACACTGTCTCCCATAGGGCGCGCACGCCCGTTCGTTCATGGCCTTAAAGGGCCAGTACGCGCACAGTTGCAGAATACTGCAATTAGCCCAGAATGCTTTGGGACTATAAAAGGGGCTCTGCCCTCTCGACCCTTGCCTGAGCATTGTTGTGTTACCTTAACCCCTTCCCGACATCCGCCGTATATATACTGTGCACGCCTGGTGGGGGTATATGGAGCGGGCTCACGGGCTGAGACCACTCCATAGAGCGAGTGTGTCGGCTGTGTGTTACAGCCGACACTTGCGGGTAACGAGCGGGATCCCGTTCAAGCGTGATCGCACTTGTTTAACCCGTTAAATGCCGTGTTCAATAGCGAATGTGGAATTTAAATTACTAAAAAACAGTGGGGCGACCCCCTGTAACGTCCCTACACCCCCCCCCTCGTTGGTTGGCACGGCACGGCTGCCTGGGAGTCTGACGAAGTCGCCCCGGGTCCGCGATCTTTGTACTCTTATAAGGGCTTCATAGGAGACTGTCAGAATCGCGATATACTGCAATACATTAGTATTGCAGTATATCGTGCAAGCGATCTAACGATCGCTGGTTAAAGTCCCCTAGGGGGACAAGTAAAAAAAGTAAGAAACAGTCAAATAACGTTTTTTTTAACAAATACCAAAAAAGAAATAAATTAAAAGCTAAAAAAAAAAACCTTTTCCAATTTTCCCTTGAAGCAAAATGTAAAAAAAATACAAAGTTAACATAACTGGTATCGACGCGTCTGTAAAAGTCTGAACTATTACAATATATCATTATTTCGTTTGCACGGTGAACCGCGTAAAAAAAATAAAAATTAAAAACATCATATGTGCTGTTTTTTGGTCACTTCTTCTCCCACAAAAAATGACATAAAAAGTGATTAAAAATTCTCACGTACCTAAACTGCAGCTCGCCCCGCAAAAAATAAGCCCTCACACGGGTAAATCGACAGAAAAATAAAAAACTTTATGGCTCTCAGAATGTGGCGAGAAAACTAAAATTTTATTTGTAACAATCAGTTTTTTCCTTGTAAAAGTAGTAAAACATAAAGAAAACTATATATATTTGGTATCACTGTAATTGTATTGACCCGCAGAATAAAGTTAACATGCCATTTTTCCTGTACGGTAAACGCCGTAAAAATAAAACCACCCAAAAGGTTGAGGAACCGCTATATTTTTCCTATTCCACCCCACAAATATTTTTTTTCTCATTTCCCACTACATTATATGGTAAAAAAAATGATGCTGTGAAAATCTACAACTCGTCCTGCAAAAAACAAGCCCTTATACGGCAATATTGATGAAAAAATAAAACAGTTATGGCTTTTGGAAGGTCGGGAGGAAAAAACAAAAGTGAAAATCCGAAAAATGGCTGCGGAGGGAAGGGGTTAAGTTTGTCCTTGAAAATAGTCTCCTAGTGTTTTCCAGTTCCCAGTGTTACCCGTTCCTGCTGCCTGTACCCTGTGTCCCGTGCTATGGTGCCTTCAAGAGTTGGAGTCTCTATTGTGTCGCACCCTGCCGGGTGTGTGTCTACTGTCGAAACTTCATCTTAGCCTGACTCCACCGCTACTGTCTACATTGCCTCAGGTACCCTTTCTGAACTATAGACATTGCATTATGGTTCCCACACCCTGAGCCGTGACACTGAATTCTTGCACCAGGGCCCATGAGCCTTGAGCTACGCCGCTGGGCGGATACACATCAAATCTGCAGCGTATGAACATACCCTTATGCCTCAACTTCCTTCATCAACCGAGTATACTAGATAACAATAATGTCAGTGATGTTTTTGTCTAGGTTTTTGCTTTATTTTGCATTAACATGTGTTTTTTTTGGGGAAAAATTATAAACATATTTTCTTGTAATTTTAATCAAAGAACGCCAAAAATACCATAGAAGTTTTGATCGGTGGGTGTCCAAACACTAAGACCCCCACGATCGCTAAAACTAAGTGACAGAAGCACTCAGGTGGGTGCTCTGTCGCTTTGTTTTTAATCGGCTTTCCTCGGAAAGCTGAGCGAGAATTGCACAAACTCATAGACTTTCTATTGAGCCTGTACACCACTCCGAGGAAATCCGAGAAAAGACAATCAGAGACGAATTGGCACACCACTTACCCGAGTGTTTCTGCCACTTCGTTTTAGCAATCTGTGAGAGTCATAGTGCTCAGACCCCCACCGATCAAAACTTCTGACAAGTCTAAAAGTTTAGTTACTGTTTAAGGTAGTTTTGGTGTTCTTTGATTAAAATTACAGGAAAATATGTTTAGTATTTTTGCCCAAAAAACACATGCAAAAAAAATAATGAAGCAAAAACCATGACAAATACATCGGCTAATTGAATCGTTTCTGCAGCACAAAATATTATCGTTGTCAGCAGCACAACTTCCTGTGTAAACATGGAGATGCACTGCCAATATGATGGAAATTCAAGGGGGAGAGCGATCATAGTAACTTTTTGTCAATCATTGTCCATTATTGTGATATGTGTGGCACAAACCAACACTTCCCATTACCCCAAGAACATGGTGATGGCCGCATCAAGCTGTGGGGATGCTGTAAATTGGCTGGGACTGGAAAACTGGTCAGGATTGAAGTAAAGATGGATGGCAGTAAATACAGGTAAATTCTTAGGGAAAACCTGTTTGTCTGCCAGAGATTTGAGATTGGGACGAGGTTCACCTTCCAGTAGGACAAGGACCATAAACATACTGATAAAGTACACTGGAGTGGTTTAAGGGTAAACATTTAAATGTCTTAGGCCCCATTCACACGACAGTGTTTCCCGGCCGTGTGTCGGCCGTTGAAAAACGTCTGTCACACTCCTACAGTAGGAACATTAGACCCCAAATGGGCCTATTCACACGACCGATTTTTTGACGGGCTGGGAAAGTCTATGGGGCCGGATAATACACGGCCATCACTGGAATGTGTTCCGAGTGACGGCCGTGTCTTACGTCGCTCGCTCTCTCCTCCTCCTCCTCACAGTGCGAAGCACATGTGAGGAGGAGGAGTGTATTTTTTTGCTCCCTGTAGGAGCGGAATCCCCAATCCCACGGCCACAGCTTCGGTAACGCTCCAGGAGAAGTCCCTGACTTCACTGTCCATATATGGACATAGTGACGTCAGGGACTTCTGAAGTGGAATCCCCGGAACTGTGGCCAGTGTTTCCGCTCCAGGAGAAGTCCCTGACTTCACTGTCCATATATGGACACAGTGACATCAGGGACATCTGAAACTGAATCCCCGCAGCTGTGGCTGTTGTTTCCGCTCCAGGAGAACTCCCTGACTTCACCGTCCATATATGGACACAGTGACGTTAGGGACTTCTGAAGCGGAATCCCCGGCGCTGTGGCAGGTGTTTCCACTACATGAGAAGTCCCTGACTTCTGTCCATATATGGACACAGTGACGTCAGGGACCTCTGAAGCGGGATCCCCGGCGCTGTGGCCAGTGTTTCCACTCCAGGAGAAGTCCCTGACTTCACTGTCCATATATGGACACAGTGACGTAAGGGACTTCTGAAGCGGAATCCCCGGCGCTTTGGCCGGTGTTTCCGCTCCAGGAGATGTCCCTGACTTTACTGTCCATATATGGACACAGTGACGTCAGGGACTTATGAAGCGAGATTCCCGGCGCTGTGGCCGGCGTTTCCGCTACAGGAGAAGTCCCTGACTTTACTGTCCATATATGGACATTGAAGTCATGGACTTCTCCTGGAACGGTGGCTCTATCTACAGAAAGGTAGGGGGTGCCATTACCAGCCAGGGGGCTGTGTGGCATTACCTACCAGGGGGCTGTGTGGCATTACCTGCAGAGGGCTGTGTGGCATTACCTACAGGGGGCTGTGTGGCATTACCTACCAGGGGGCTGTGTGGCATTACCTGCAGAGGACTGTGGGGCATTACCTACAGGGGACTGTGCGGCATTACCTACAGGGGGCTGTGTGGCATTACCTACAGGGGGCTGTGTGGCACTACCTAGAGGGGGCTGTGTGCATTACCTACAGGGGGGTGTGGCACTACCTACAGGGGGCTGTGTGGCATTACCTACAGGGGGCTGTGTGGCATTACCTACAAGGGGCTGTGTGGCATTACCTACAGGGGCAGTGGGCTTTACCGACAGAGGGCAGTGTGTGGTATTATCTACAGAGGGAATTGTGTGGCAAAAAATTTACACATGAAATTCATTCGTTTTTAAAACAGACAGGGAAAAAAGTGGATGCAAAACGGGTCAAAATCTGCTGTTAAAAACAGAAACACGGCCTGGAACAAAAACAGAACGGATGAAAAACGGCTGAGAAAAACGGACCAAAACGGCCGTTTTTATCACCCGACACTCGGACCCTGTCGCGTGAATAGAGACTTAGAATGGCCTAGTGAAAGCCCAGACCTCAATCCTATTGTGAATGTGTGGCTGAAGTAGTTGGTGAAATTTTGCCTAGAAGAATGGGCAAAAGTCCCGGTGTCTAGACGTGCTAAGCTAATAGAGACATAATCCAAGTGACTTGCATCTGTATTTGCAGCAAAATGTGGCTCCACTAAGTGTTGACTTTCATGGGATGAATACTTATGCACTTAAAAGTTCTCTATTTTTTGTCTTAATTATTGTTTGTGTCACAGTAAAAAATATTTTGCACAGTGGTAGGCATGTTGTGTAAGCCAAATGTTACAAACCCCCCAGAAATCCCTTTTAATTCAAGGTTGTAATGAAACAAAACCAAAAAAACACCAAAAGGGTGAATACTTTCGCAGGGCACGATCAATAAAACTATATAGAAAGGCATTGGTGTGTTTATCAGTATTGACAAGTAAAGTTAACACCAATGTTCAGACAACAGTCACATTTTGGTCTTAAGGCCCTATTACACCGGCCAATATTGGCAGGTGCAACGAGCGCCGATCAACGAGACAGCTCGTTGATCGGCGCTTGTTTGCTCCTGTCGTAAGATGCTACGTATGGGGATGAGCGCTCGTTACTACGATCGCTCATCCTCATACATTATTATCATGTCGGCAGCGCGTCTCCCTGTTTAAAATGATAATATTTCAGTTTTTAAAACTATACGATCAGTAGATGAACGAGTGTTTGAGCTATAAACGCTTGTCTGCCCGATATTTGCCCAGTGTAAACGGGCCTTTACTTTGAGAATACATAACTTACTGATAAAAGACAATGACTCTGAATTCACATGTAGTGGAAATGCTGCAGATTTTCTG
Source organism: Rhinoderma darwinii (assembly GCF_050947455.1). NCBI lineage: Eukaryota > Metazoa > Chordata > Amphibia > Anura > Rhinodermatidae > Rhinoderma > Rhinoderma darwinii. The sequence continues at coordinate 326,831,743 of NC_134688.1, read as the reverse complement.
TGCGACTTGGTGCATGGAAAATCCGCAATAGATAACAGATTACAGTACCAGCCATGTGGATAAAATTTTAACAAATATCATCTACATGCTGGGCTATTATTCTGTCGGAAATTTAATTGGTGCGGATTTTAAAATCTGCAGCATGTTAATATCAGAAGCGGAATGAGCACGGATTTGTTGTGGATTTTCCCAATTGAATTCAATGGGGAAAAATAAATCCACAATGAAATCCTATTGTGGATTTTTGTGTGGAGAAACAATATTCACTGAATCCTATTAGGCAAAGTTAACCAAAAATCTTGGTTACGTACTGTAGCTAAGAAGGCGCTACAACGAAACCCATGCCACCACTATATACACCGTTATTATAATCTATCGTATGATCCATGGCTCTTTGTATCTCATTCCACTTCCTAAGTTACATACTGTTAGGGTATGTGCACACGATGAGAGGCTTTTACGGCTGAAATGACAGACTGTTTTCAGGAGAAAACAGCTGCCTCGTTTCAGCCGTAAAAGCTCCTCCTCGTATTATGCGAGGCGTCTGTGACGCTCGTAAATCTTGAGCAGCTCTTCATTGAGTTCAATGAAGAACGGCTCAAATTACGTTGCAAAGAAGTGCCCTGCACTTCTTTGCCGAGGCAGTCAATTTACGCGTCGTCGTTTGACAGCTGTCAAACGATGACGCGTAAATTACAGGTCATCTGCACAATACGTCGGCAAACTCATTCAAATGAATGGGCAGATGTTTGCCGACGTATTGTAGCCCTATTTTCAGGCGTAAAACGAGGCATAATACGCCTCGTTTACGTCTGAAAATAGGTTGTGTGAACCCAGCCTTAAACTTACTTAAACTTCCAGGAACTTGGCATATCACCTCTTCAGGAAAGGAACAATAGTCATGTGGATCCTGGTTGAGCTGAGGAGACAATGTAATGGTTTGTGGAATGATTGTTTTTATCTTCTCCTGCAATAATAAGACATAAATATTAACATACATACATACATACATTGCATACATAACATACATTGCAAGAAGGACTTTTTCTGTAATAAGATATTTTACCAAGTTTCTTATCTTCGCTTGTACTATCGATTTATGCAAAATCTGTGAAAATGACAGTGACCATAAAAATAACAGACAACATACTAAGTACTAGTATTAGGGCTAGCTCTAGGTTTACGTGAGCCCTTGGGCGATAAAGTCACAGTCGGCCCCCTTAGGCTGAGTCCACATGCAGGGGAAAAATTCACAGCAATCCGCAGTGGATCTACAACGATTCTGCAGCAAAATCTGCACGTATTATGTGCAGATTTTGCCATGGATTGTGCTGTGGATCTGCAGCGGATTTCACCCATTACATTAAATGGGTGAAATATGCGGCACTACATTTAGCAGCAATGTTTAAACAGGTACACTGAACATAGTGCTCGAACATGGTATGAACAGAGCCTAATTGTAACCAAGAGCTGAATTTTCATATTTGGCCTGTAGTTTAAAGGGCTGTCCAGTTTAGAAAACCCATTTTCATACACCCTATTAAGAAATTCTGAGTTAATACAGGCGGTCCCCTGTTCAAGATCCTCATTTTTTAGGCGGAGTGTGAGAGCCGTTACAAAGAACGTTTCTCTTAGAGAGTATATACAAGGTTAAATAAAGAGGCGAAAGTCAAATCTGTTTTTTCAGTTCTAAAGGTGGTACTAACTCATTCACGGGTAGTCTAGTGAATTTGGCACTTGCGTAGCTTGTTTATTAAATTTGCCTTGCATCTACCAATTCTATACAGTTCTATTCTCTGACCGTACCAATTTTGTGTCTTATCTAAGATCCTGTTTGATCACACACAACTCTTTGCCCACCAATTTTCAACCTATGAATCTTTTTTTTTTTTTTACATCAGTCTTCTCTCCTCCCCTTGGTGGAAGTTTGACCTGCTCTATTATCTGATAGCGAAAATAAAGTAATAAAGTAGATCACAAAATTGCTATCATTTTTTCATATTGTTTTTCCATTGTCACATTTCAAAAGGAATAACTTTTTTAATTTTTCCGCTGATCGAGCTGTATGAGGACTTACTTTTTGCAGAACAAGTTTTATTTTTCACATATAATACATACGTATTATTTATTGATTTTGGGGAAAATGCAAAAAAAACCAAAAATTTAATTTCTGCAATTGTGTTTCAAGTTTGTTCCCCCAGTTTTTATACCATGCAGCAAAAAAAACAAAAAACAACTATTTACTTTATTCTAAAGGTCGGTATGGATACAGTGATACCGATAATGTATATTTTTTTAGGTTTTAATACTTTTGCCCAATAAAAACACGTAATTTTTGTTTTGCCGCATTGATTTTATGCTAACAGAATTAGCATAATAAGCAATATTGTCAGCAGAGTACCCCTTATAAACAGTGTTAGCATAGTGCTTCCCCTTACATAGTCATTGTGGGGAACATACCCAATGTAGGAGACTTGCCAGGAGAGTAGGTAAGTATTATAAGAACAGAAGAAGACAAAAGTGTTAATAATGCCTATAGAATTTTTTCTTTTTCTCCTAAAAAAAGAAAGCTGGAATTCAATTGGTTTTCTATGGTCACGCTGCCCTATTTTCTTCATCGGTTTTTATACATGATGCAAGGACCAGGAGGTCAAACTCTTTTGGTGCCCAAGACAAATATAGCAAAAAGCATCCCAATCCATATAATACTACAGCCACATTAGTGTCAGTACAAATGTACCCAAATATATAAATAGTGCTATGATAGTACCAGCTTTTCCAGTTTCCATATTATAGTGAAATATCAGTGATTGTTCAAAACAAAAGTGTCAGTGTTGCCTAGAGTCTAGGGTTTCAACTTGTATAACATATACTTCAAAGGGGTAGATGACTTTTCTCTAGGAGGTACTTACACCATACCTCCCAACTATCTTGTTTTTCACAGGATTGCAAAATTGTGGAATAGGGTAAGGTTTATGCAGAAACTGTATGTCCCATAAGGAGTGCTTCTGGGAGGATTTGTGGACATTTCTGTGCGGATGGCGGGACTTTAGAATGTTCCCAAAATGAGAATTCAATTGTTGGTAGGTAGCTAGGGGGGCTGACAGGACATGTGCTGCGGACTCAGTTAGGATTTAGGGGCACTCACTGTCAGTTTAAGGGCGGATATACACGAGCGTGTGCGTTTTTGCGCACGCAAAAAACGCGGCGTTTTGCGAGCGCAAAAGGCACTTAACAGCTCCGTGAGTCATCACATGGATGTGCGGCTGCGTGATTTTCGCGCAGCCGCCATCATTATGACACTCTGTTTGGATGTTTGTACACAGAAAAGCACGTGGTCCTTTTCTGTTTGCAAACATACTTTTGACTGCTGTTGCGCGAATCACGCGCGTCCCACGGAAGTGCTTCCGTGTGGTGCGCGTGATTTTCACGCACCCATTGACTTCAATGGGTGCGTGATGCGCGAAAAACAAAGAAATATAGGACCTGTCGTGAGTTTTACGCAGTGGACTCACGCTGCGCAAAAATCACTGACAGTCTGCACTGCCCCATAGACTAGCATAGGTCCGTGCGACGCACGTGAAAAACACGCGCGTTGCATGGACGTATTACACGTTCGTGTAAATCCGCCCTTAGTCTTGATATCCGCTAATTAGGCAGCCGCCCAGCTCCCTTATAGGTGAGGTTCATAATCACTAGCCTAGAGTACTCATATTCTAATTCTAATTTTTCCAGACCAGGACTGAAAGTGAAAGGCGTGATCTGTTGGTTGCTATGGTCATATAAAAAAACTCCTTACATTTTTAACTTGGTAAAGGAACACTAAACATACAAAATGGAGCAGATCAGTAGGAAATTAACCCCTGTGTTCTCTGCAGGATTTCTACAAGACTGTTTTGAAAATATGCAGAAAATAATGCAGACTGGCACAGTATGTGACAAAGTTAATCTCCGGTTTACTTTCACCATTAAAGGGTAACTAAACGTTCAACAAACTTTTGACATGTCACTCACTATAACATGTCAAAAGTTTTGATTGGTGGGGGTCCATTTGCTAAAATGAAGCGGCAGAAGCGCTCGTGTGAGCGCGGAGCTGCTTAGTTTCTGGTCGGCTTTTTCCAGAAATCAATGTATCCAAGTACTGGCTCAATAGAAAGTCTATGAGCCCGTACACCGCTACATCGGCTTTCCGTAAAAAGCCAAACAGAAACAAAGCGTCTCAGAGCTCACACGAGTGCTTCAGCTGCTTCATTTTAGCGATTGGTGGGGGTCTCAGTGCTCGGACCCAGACCAATCAAAACTTTTGACACTATTTATCACTATGAAGTTTGTTGAACGTTTAGTTACCATTTAATTTCTAGGTTTAGTGTTTAATTATTAATTCATTCTGGAAATACCATAAATGTCTGATAGATATGAGTCCCAGTTCTGGCACCTGCACTCCTCTCCAGAATGTGGATCACTCGACCCCCAACCCACCAGTTGCCATATCCAGGCGGAGAATAGATGGATAGGTCTTCATGCATGTGTAGCATCCTCCATTCATTTATATAGGAGTTATGTAAACAGTTTTAGATGAGAATACCCCTTTTTAGGACCACTTCCGTAAATTTACGGTAGGCAGTCCTGGTCTTTAAACCCGCACCATTACAAATTTATAGAGTGAGTTTAAGCGGGCTAACCAATGCACACACTAAGGATAGGCCATCAATATCATGGTCCTGGAGAACAACTCTAAAGGGATGTTTCCATCTAAAACATTTTGGCAAATCCACAGAATATGCCATCAAAGTCCGACAGATGCGTGTCCCACCTCTAGCCATCGAGTTATTTGGTTGCAGGGAGCTATGCTTTGTCCTAGAACTCTGGAGCTATGGAATCAGCGTAGCTCGCCTTGCTATGCTGTTTCTGTAACTCCCATTAACTTCTACTGGAGTTACGCAAACCAAGTAGCTCAGAAAGCTTGGCTGGTTCCATACATCTAACTCAGTGGCTGAAGTCCAGCAATAGAGGGAGAAGGCAGGATGGAGGTCAGGGGGCCTGTGGATATGCCATAAATGTCTGAGATAGGAATGTCCCTTTAAGTTTTTATATATGAGACCCAGTCATTCTAGAAATTTTGATTGTACAATTATCTTTAAAGATCATACTATAAAAATATACATGGTTACAAATACTACGTAAACACCATAAGCCACTGCTTTGAGTCAATGCCTCTGCTTTCTTTAGAAGGTAGTAACCCCCTGAAACCTCTGAAAACGTATTTCACCAAAGAGTCTAATTGCAAATGGAATATAACATAAGGAGATTCAGTATACTTGTCTCCATTTTAGAAAGGATTTAAAGGTCACTGACTGCACTACCACCATGCTAAGAGTCCAGTTCTATAATGAGTCCTTATCCATGCATTAGGCATGTAAGATATTCACCCATACGCTATGTACCCTTTCTGTTCACACAATCCATATAATGAAATATTTCCCCTTAACGCTTAAATGAGATGTCCTTTCAATTTCACTTTTAGCATTACAAGTCTCGGTTTATTTCTCTAAATATAGCGGATATTCTCATGAAAACTTGAAGCGATTTAAGAAAAACACACATAATTTTTAAACGTTCAGAATAATTGTCTGCATCCTCTATAATCCATCACCATCAAAACTAAAGTCGTGACAGAATTATATGCTTCAATTAAAGTACAGTTTTAGTATTAACATTGAAGGAATATGTTATATAAACTCACAATTTGTGTACAATATCCTTGTTTTATAAGAATGTAACCCTGTTGTGCTATGGAATGTGGAAAATGTTTGCATTCACCAATTTCCACAAATAAAACTTATTGTACAACAAACATGAAACATGAATAGAGATATAGATTGACATTTTCTAAGTTATTAAAAATGTGTTCCATAAAGGAGATGTCTTCTTTAGAAAACCTATTATCAAATACCCTAGTAGACAATTCTGGGTTAATTGAGAGGGGTCCTCCCTTCAGGACTCTTGTTTATTAACCAGTGGAGTGGAGAGTGACTGCAATAAATGTCTTCCACTTAAAGTGTCCTATTACACGGCACAATTTGGGCTGTAAAAACGAGCTCTGATCGACAAGACAGCTCGTTGATCGGCGATTGTTTGCTCTTTTCACAAGGAGCAATGATTGCTTACATATGGGGATGAGCGATCATTACTACAATCGTTTGTCCCCATACATTTCGATTACACAGGGAGATGTGCTGCCGACTACTGACCATTTTATTGGCCACGTAAACAAGCAGATTAGCCGAGGAGCAAGCGGCCAGGCTATTAACTACAATGGGCACCATGTAATGCTTAATTTCCCCTGTGGTGGCGCTGAACACATGCTGCTTGACTCCCCCCACAGATTACAGCTAATTGCTGGTGGTCCTCGCAGGCCACAGCAGGACACTCTATGATCTGCTTATCATTGGTGGACCCTGCTAACAAAAAGTAATTGCTCAAAGCGAAGTAATGTTTCAAACACTCTGTAAAAAAGCAGAACATTCCTGTCCACTCATAAATTAGTGTTTTATTTAAGTGGTGAAGTTCTTGATTTTAGTAAGAAAATGAATGTGGAAAGCATTTTAGTAAATAAAAACTGTCATTCAAAATGAATGTCTCCTGCTCTCACAAGGGTAATGGGAATTCCCTAGGTAACCGCATCAATGTCAGTGGCATACATAGAAGAGAGGGGCTTGCACAGCAAATATAAAAAAAGAGCCCCCCATTATGGTGTTAGGATTCACCACCAAGGACAGAAGGGACTAGTGTTTGTTTTACCCTCCACATCCCATTGCTTGCTAACAATAAGATTCTTCTGGAGGGGGAGTCTTGCACAGGTTCTCGCTATCCAGTAGTAAAGGAGATGGGACCAGCCTCCCTAAGCGCCCTATAACAATTGCATGGTCTGCCTCACTAATACGTACGCCCTTGATTGATGTGCAGAACACACCTGTCAATCAGTCACCAACACTATGTCTAAGGGTGGCCATAAGATAGAGCATCTGTTAACAGGGTAAGAGCTACATTATATTTTGTTCACTCACTACTTATATACATGTGATGTTTCCCAGTGGTGTAAACGCCAATAGATGAATATTTATTTGTACTCCACTCAACGCTCTGTGGCAAAAGTTCTCAAATCGATGGAGTGCTGTCCATGGTTTGTTATATTTACACTGGCTCAATAAAACTTTACCAGAGGACATTTTGTGCATATAGGCTCCTGAGATTAATCTGGTATTGCTATTATTAGAATATTATTAAAAATATTGTGATCCAGCAACTACCAACAGGGCTTAGAAAGGAATAAAAAAAATAAAAAAACAGGAACTCTGTGAAGAATATAGGAAAGGTTATCTGGTCCGAAGTATATAACCAGAAAAAATACCTGAGTGAGAGAGAAGACTTTAGCAGAGAAAAAAAGAAAGTAGTAAAAGAAGCAGCCAAAGAGAGAAGTAGCAAAAAATAGAAGTTGAGAAGGAAGCAGAGTGATGCTAATGGCCAGCAAAAGTAGGAAAAGTAATATACTGGAAGAAGAAAAGAAATAGAGAATGGCATAAATATGCTTTATGTGGGATTGCCTTAATTTAATATGTACATTTGGATTCTTTATCTTTGCAGAAGTTGACCATGAACCAAGTAAAAGAGGTTGAGTAAAAGCCCTTTTACACTGGCTAATGATTGGGCAAATGAACGTTTATACTCGATCCTGATCATTTCCCTGTGTAAACAGGCCAACAAACAGCCGATGAACGAGCAAACGATCGTTTATCGGCTGATTGGATCTTCATCTGTTAAGTTGCTTTTACACAAGCCGATTCTGTCCCCTTGCCGCTCATGTGCACACAGTTATATGGCCTATGTTGACAACCAACAGTTTAGCAAATATTTTATCTGCTGGTGTTGTGACATAGATGATGTGTTTTGCATCAAGGGTAGACCTCAAATGAAGTGAAGAATAGATGATCTTATAGAGTCCTCTCACTGGTCTAGTCTATGCCAAACATGTTAGAAACCCAGTGTGTCCACCTCCTGTCTGTTGGCCTTACATGAAATGTATGGTGTCATCAGCTGCTGTTAAACCTACCATGGAGTGGAACCTTGTTAGTCCCACTTTGGGCTCCATGTTAATAGAATTGGTTGTAATTAGTTAAGAGAGGGGAGCGGCAACCTTTCTTATGGACTCATTAGACAGCACATCAGGGTAAAGGCTTGGCTTTTGCAGGCCCATTTGAAGCCTGAGCAGGGGAGAGCATCCAAATGGTGAATTTGTGGAGCTGTTTGCTCTGATAACCAGGATTAATTAGATAACAGGCATAACTAAAGGAGGGATTAAAAATAAGGTGGAAGAGGAAAGAAACCAGAAATACTGCAAAATGATGAAAACCTTTGAGAATATCTTGAATTTTGTATGTGGTGATTATGATTTAAGACAAGTCTCACAGTGATGCTGTGGTTGTGTGAGCTTTATGCTAGGAATCCAGCGACTTTAGGTTATTTCTGACAAGAAATTGAGTGGGGTCGTAGTCAGGCCTTGGATCTTGGAAGGTAGTCTGCCAAAAATATTTGTGTTGGATGGTGTGCACCTAACAGAAATAGGATTGGACATTTCCAATGTTGGATTGAAGGACAGAGTTTAAAAAAAGGCATTAGTGTTGCTGGTATGTGTGTGTGTGTGTGTGTGTGTGTGTGTGTGTGTGTGTGTGTGTGTGTGAGTGTGTGTGTGTGTGTGTGTGTGTCTGTGTGTGTGTGTCTGTGTATGTGTGTGTGTGTGTGTGTGTGTGTGTTGGGGGGGTGTGGGGGTGCAGCTGGCGTTAAATGTCTTGCAGTTGGCTCTTGGTATGTGGTTAGGTAACTTAATAATGTTAGAAAGGATATATATTGTAATGAACAGGAGTCTGGCTGATAAGTCAAATGGGGCATGAAGAGAATCTCATTTTGCAGTACAGGTTGAGTAAATATTTACATTGTTTGTCACTTGAGTGAATTGCCATAAATCCCATGAAAGATCATTCGTATTGTGAGAAATATTGTATGTTTACATTGCCAACCTGCTGAAAATAGAGAGTTTACTGCTAACAACCGAGAAGAATTCTTTAGAATGGACAATATATGTTCCAACCGAGAAGTTGTTTCTAGTACCATAGACATAGCTTTAAAGGAGTTGTCCGGTCCCTAAAAATTGATGGTCTATCCTCAGCAGCTCATCGGTCATGGTCCGACTGCCGGGACCCCTGCCGATCAGTTGTTTTGAAGGGGCCGCAGTGCACGTACGAGCGCTGCTTCCCCTTTTTTCTTATCTGCTCGTACTTTGAATCGTGGACACACATGTAGCGGCGGTTCACAGTACAACAGCCTTCTGCCATTGAAGTGAATGTAAGTAATACTGTGAATCGCTGCTAAAAGTGTGTCGGCTATTAACAGTACGAGCAGATAAGGAATGAAGGGGAAGCTGGGCTTGTACGAGCACTGCGGCCCCTTCAAAACAGCTGATCGGCGGGGGTGCCAGAAGGCGGACCCCGAACCATCAGATATTGATGGCCTTTTCTGAGGATAGGCCATCAATTTTTAGGAACTGGATAACCCCTCTTATTATTATTAGAAATTGTTTGTATCGTTTATAATAATCTTTACGTTTTTGGCCAGCTGTAATACAAAGAAGAGATTTGCAACATATCTTTACTAAGAAAACACATTGAAGACTGCCTTAATTTATCATATAAACTTAATATAAACCAAACAACAGAAAAAAACATTAGATGAATCATTCTGATATACATGCAGATTATAGCTTGAAAGTCTAACATAGTACATAAGTTATGACATTCTTGTATTAAGGTAAACGAGCATAACTTGCAGTGAAATTGTTATAAATGTAATTGTTTTTATAATTCGTCATATTTCCTATTATTATGTATCTTATATGCTACCAAATCGTAAAATCCAATTGAATACAATGCCTTGATCCCTGCCCCAGTGGAGCATTCAATTTATTTCTTCTAACCAACATACCTGATAGTCAGATGTGGTTTGGTCGGTGCCCAACATTGACATATCCATAATACAGGAAATGAAACTTATCCAAAAAAAATTCTTACGTTTTCTTCCAATGTTAAATTTGGTAGTAAGAAAAAAATCACTGTAACTTCTTGGACGTCCGTTTTAAGTCTACAATGAATCTTCACTGCAGTGATCAGATATTAAAATCCTGTTCATACAAGGCTGTGTTATTCATGTACGGAGTTCACAAAATGAAAGTAAAGGTTCCCTTAATCTGATATACAGGACTGTTCAGAAGAAAGTGAAAGTGACATTGAATATGCTGAGGAAGGAAATAAGAAAATAGTTAAGGCTTCGTTCACATCTGCGAAGGGGTTTATTTATTATTTATTTATTTCAGTTACTTATATAGCACCAACATATTATGCAGCGCTGTATAGAGGTCCTCTTTTTTACTGTACCCATTGGGGCTCACAATCTAAATTCCCTATTGGTATGTTTTTGGGGTGTGGGAGGAAACCAGCGCTGCAAGGCAATAGTGCTAACCACTGAGCCACCGTGCTGCAGTCCTTTTGGTCAGGGGAAACCATGGATGGAAACCAAACGGAAACCAGAGGTTTCCGTTTGCATTACCATTGATTTCAATGGTAATGCTTCCGTTGCTAATTCTGTTTATCTCTTCCGTACTCTACTGCGCTATTGATTCCGCTCAAAAAAACAGAAACCTTACAGAACGGACACAAACGGAAACAATTAGCAATGGAAGCATTACCATTGAAATCAATGGTAATGCAAACGGAAAGCTATGGTTTCCGTTTGGTTTCCATTCATGGGTTCGCCTGACGGAAAGGTCTGACGGAACCCATGAACAGAACCCGACGCAGATGTGAACGAAGATAAAGAGGGAGATAGACAGACAGACAGACAGACAGACAGACAGACAGACAGACAGATAGATAGATAGATAGATAGATAGATAGATAGATAGATAGATAGATAGATAGATAGGCGAGGTGAGCCTGCTGCCTCAGGGAGCGCCACTTAGTTAGAAGGGGGGGGGGGCGAATTTTGTGTTTTAATCTCAGTCAGCCAGGAGCCAGGGAAGGGACGGACTGAGTGGAGCACAGGGGGCTGGAGCGCAGGGGGGTGCAGCGTAACTTAATTAGCAGAAGTGTGCACGTCTGCTGGAGAACACTTCTCCTCTTTGACGCTGCACGAAGCATGCACTGCCAGAGAGGTGGAGCAGAGTGGTGATCTGTAAGGTGAGCCATATTAAGACTAGAGCGGCAGACCGCTGCTTGCTGTGTTCAGACTTAGCCTCTTGATTCCACTCTTTAAAAGTGACCAGGCCGACGCTAGGGGCAAGGGGGGTTACTGAGCCCTCAGTAGTTGCTATACTGAAGGGGCGGGCGGGGGGGGGGGGGGGGGGGGGTCTGAGCATCTGACTGCAGAGAGCTCTGTGGGGGGATATTTGAGCGCAGAATTATCCTTCCCCATAGAGCACTCAGCAGTCAGTCAGTTGCTCAGCCCACCCCCGCCCCCGCAGTATAATCCCCACTCTAAAGCCCTCAATAGTTATTATTCTACAAGGGAGGGTGTCAGAGCATCTGACTGAATCACTAGTTTATTAATGCCCTATCTCCTAACTGATCTAATATGTGCTATGATGCCGATAACTACAGTATAAATTGTGTTTAAAACTTATATTATTTGCAAAGTTATGTGCTTTTTTTCAATTTTCGCCTAAGGCAGCAGAAAAGCTAGAATCGGCCCTGATAGGCAGTGTATAATAAATCATTGATTGGTTTGTCTATAGATGCTACACTGTTTCACAGCTATAAGTGTATATCTTTATTTTTTTTTATTTTTATTATCTAAGGATAAACTATTTGAGGCAGATTTACTATTGTGTTTGGATCTAGAAGTGATAAAAAATTAGCAAAATTTTGATGCAAAATAGTCGCAGTTTGGCGCAATATTGATGTTTGCATCTCACTAGACATTTTTTAGTACTGAAAAGGGGCATACTTAACAGCTAAAGAGTTGTGACTTGTCAGAAAAGCACGTGGCTTAAAATGCTGGTGCAAAATTAGCCAAATCTGAAGTGGTGTGAGGAACAAAAAAGTGCCTAAGAGGTTATGCAAGATGTGCCAAAATTATCATTCAGGTTGTATAACTGTGATAAATATGGCACATTATGTGCTTGTCTGGTCTAAGTTTAAGCTGTCTAGCTATAAGGACACTGTCACACGGCAGTATTCAGAAGCGGGCTGAGCCAGGAGGAAGGGAGGTGTGTGCCCCCCGGGCCGGTTCTCTAGTAGATGATTAGGGCCACGGGGAGTTAAGGGTAGCGCAGGGGAGCATTGGAGGAAATGCCTGTGATTCTCCTGCACAGCTCCTCTCTCCGACCAGGCTGTAATAACATATGGGGCCCTGCAGTTTGCTGCACTGCACGGCCCCATCACAAACAAGCAGGGAGGATGGAGGAAGAAGAAAGAAGAAGAAAGGGCTGAAGAGAAGCAGTAACACACAGCTCTCCTACCCTCCTGCCTGCAACTTGTAACAGCTGATGAAGATTCCTCCACGGAGCTCAGGACAGGTAAGAGGGAACTGTAAATGTTATGTGTGGGGAGGGGATTCTTTACAAATCGCTCTTGAGGGGGACGGGGGACTTAACTGTAAGGCTCTGTTCACACTGAGTTTTTTTTGCAGGCAGAGTTTGAACTGCCTGCAAATTCTTGCCACGATTTTCACAGTGTTTTTCGACCGCAGCCATTGAGTGCTGCTGGCAAAAAACGCAGTGCAAGACGCTTTCTCTGCCCCCATTTATTTCTTTGCCATGAGCAGCTAAAAACTGTCACAGAAAAATAACACCTCCGTCTCCCTTTAAAGTCAATGGGAGGTGGTTTTGGACATTTTTGCTGCTGATTCTGATGCAGTTTCCGCATCAAAATCAGCATAAAAAAACTCTGTGTGAATTCTGCCAATATGTTTGGTGTGGGGTAGGGGATTATGTGTAAAACTTTTTGTGGGGGAGAGGGGACATGGCTATGAATGCTATGTGGGGGAGGGGGAACTTGACTGTGAATGTTATGTGTGGGGTGAGGGGATTCTGTTTAAAGACTATGTACACCTTCGAAAACATTTATATATATATACAGTATATATATATATATATATATATATATATATATATATATATATATATATACACTACCGTTCACAAGTTCAGGGTCACTTAGAAATTTCCTTATTTTTGAAAGAAAAGCACAGTTTTTTTCAATGAAGATAACATTAAATTAATCAGAAATACACTCTATACATTGTTAATGTGCTAAATGACTATTCTAGCTGCAAACGTCTGTTTTTTAATGCAATATCTACATAGGTGTATAGAGGCCCATTTCCAGCAACCATCACTCCAGTGTTCTAATAGTACATTCTGTTTGCTAACTGTGTTAGAAGGCTAATGGATGATTAGAAAACACTTGAAAACCCTTGTGCAATTATGTTAGCACTGCTGTAAACAGTTTTGCTGTTTAGAGGAGCTATAAAACTGACCTTCCTTTGAGCTAGTTGAGAATCTGGAGCATTACATTTGTGGGTTCGATTAAACTCTCAAAATGGCTAGAAAAAGAGAGCTTTCATGTGAAACTCGACAGTCTATTCTTGTTCTTAGAAATTAAGGCTATTCCATGCGAGAAATTGCCAAGAAACTGAAGATTTCCTACAACGGTGTGTACTACTCCTTTCAGAGGACAGCACACACAGGCTCTAACCAGAGTAGAAAGAGAAGTGGGAGGCCCCGCTGCACAACTGAGCAACAAGACAAGTACATTAGAGTCTCTAGTTTGAGAAATAGACGCCTCACAGGTCCTCAACTGGCAGCTTCATTAAATAGTACCCGCAAAACACCAGTGTCAACGTCTACAGTGAAGAGGCGACTCCGGGATGCTGGCCTTCAGGGCAGAGTGGCAAAGAAAAAGCCATATCTGAGACTGGCTAATAAAAGGAAAAGATTAATATGGGCAAAAGCACACAGACATTGGAAAGAGGAAGATTGGAAAAAAGTGTTATGGACAGACGAATCGAAGTTTGAGGTGTTTGGATCATACAGAAGTACATTTGTGAGACGCAGAACAACTGAAAAGATGCTGGAAGAGTGCCTGACGCCATCTGTCAAGCAGGTGGAGGTAATGTGATGGTCTGGGGTTGCTTTGGTGCTGGTAAAGTGGGAGATTTGTACAAGTTAAAAGGGATTTTGAATAAGGAAGGCTATCACTGCATTTTGCAACGCCATGCCATACCCTGTGGACAGCGCTTGATTGGAGCCAATTTCATCCTACAAGAGGACAATGACCCAAAGCACTCCTTCAAATTATGCAAGAACTATTTAGGGAAGAAGCAGGCAGCTGGTATTCTATCTGTAATGCAGTGGCCAGCGCAGTCACCAAATCTCAACCCCATAGAGCTGTTGTGGGAGCAGCTTGACCGTATGGTACGCAAGAAGTGCCCATCAAGCCAATCCACCTTGTGGGAGGGGCTTCTGGAAGCATGGGGTGAGATTTCTCCCATTTACCTTAGCAAATTAACTGCAAGAATGCCAAAGGTCTGCAATGCTGTAATTGCTGCAAATGGAGCATTCTTTGACGAAAGCAAAGTTTGAAGGAGAAAATTATTATTTCAAATAAAAATCATTATTTCTAACTTTGTCAATGTCTTGACTATATTTTCTAGTTATTTTGCAACTCATTTGATAAATAAAAGTGTGAGTTTTCATGGAAAACACAAAATTGTCTGGGTGACCCCAAACTTTTGAACGGTAGTGTATACCAGATATGTATACAGAAATATCTTCATTTGATTACGACAGTGGTACATTTCACGTTCTAGTGTTAGGGGAAGAGGCAGACCCCAATACTCCAACACAAATTTTCTCAAAGAGTACTATCTAAAGGGGAAATTTGTGTGTTAAAGAGAGGACTCTCATTTGTCCCTACCCCGATTTTTGACTTGTTTTCATGGGTCAAAGACCTACAACTGTTTAGGCGGAAGCTAAAATTGAAAAAAAAATAAAAAATTAATGACAGACGTAGGTGTCAAGAGTTGGGTTTAGAGGAGGCATATATGCCCCTTCTTAGGACTATGGGGGATTTACCCAAGTAAGGTGGTAGCCAACTGGAGAAGGTCCATTTACGGACTTGGCCTTGCCCTCAAATAAGAATCCACCTATGAGTGAAAATAGATTTACTGCCTGATTAGAACGATTAAAATACATTTTATTGATAGATACTAAAATAAGCTCTTGAAGCCCAATTACATATAACAACAACTCAGACAGGTGGTCAGCAGCAGAGAAGGTCTATTAGTAGTGGTAATATTGATAATACGATTAAAATACATTTTATTGATAGATACTAAAATAAGCTCTTGAAGCCCAATTACATATAACAACAACTCAGACAGGTGGTCAGCAGCAGAGAAGGTCTATTAGTAGTGGTAATATTGATAAGAAAACTAATGGTGGAATAATATTACCACTACTAATAGACCTTCTCTGCTGCTGACCACCTGTCTGAGCCTGTTGTTATATGTAATTGGGCTTCAAGAACTTATTTTAGTATCTATCAATAAAATTTATTTTTAGGGTATGTGCACACGATGAGAGGCATTTACGTCTG
This sequence comes from Rhinoderma darwinii, assembly GCF_050947455.1. Taxonomy (NCBI): domain Eukaryota; kingdom Metazoa; phylum Chordata; class Amphibia; order Anura; family Rhinodermatidae; genus Rhinoderma; species Rhinoderma darwinii. The sequence continues at coordinate 326,816,039 of NC_134688.1, read as the reverse complement.
AAAAGACAAACAGTTTTCAGGAGAAAACAGCTGCGTCGTTTTAGATGTAAATGCTGCTCCTCGTATTATGTGAGGCGTCTTTGACGCCTGTAATCTTGAGCTGCTCTTCATTGACTTCAATGAAGAACGGCTAAAATTACGTTGCAAAGAAGTGTACTGCACTTCTTTGCCGAGGCAGTCAATTTATGCGTCGTCGTTTGACAGCTGTCAAACGACGACGCGTAAATGACAGGTCGTCTGCACAGTACGTCGGCAAACCCATTCAAATGAATGGGCAGATGTTTGCCGACGTATTGTAGCACTATTTTCAGACGTAAAACGAGGCATAATACGCCTCGTTTACGTCTGAAAATAGGTTGTGTGAACCCAGCCTAATCGTTCTAATCAGGCAGTAAATCTAAAAATTAACGGAACGTAAGATTCTTATCAATGTGCATAGTCTATGAGTGAAAATACACCAATTGATATGTTCTTGAAGGTGGTGACTGACCAGTTATCCCATATTTGTCGTAAAGGGGGCTGTAGCAATATTACCCCTGATGAACTTGAGAGTTTTACGACTCCTTGAAAACGATGAGTCTATTATTATCAAGTCATCCGACAAGGGGGGCAATGTGGTCGTCATGGATCGCCAGGCATTTCTATGTGCCTCGGGATCCTTGACAACCGCAATTGCTATGAAATTATCCCCTCTAACCCTACTAACGCCTAGAAGAAGGCACTTAAAAACATTCTCCTAACAGCATAGGCTGATCACCTGATCGCCGGTCACTGAGTATCACTATGTCTCCTCCTGAAATACATGCCATGTGAACCTGTCAACTGAAAAATCATTCACTTCACTTTCATCATTCTAAGGGTATGTTCACACGCAGTGTTTTCAGCCATTTTTCGGGCCATAAACGTCCCGAAAAAAGGCTGAAAAATCGGAAGCAGAACACCTACAAACATCTGCTCATTGTTTCCAATGGGAAATACGGCGTTCAGTTCCGACGGTGCATTTTTTACGCGTCCGTTTTCCAAAAACGGCACGTAAAAAGACGCCCGCCAAAAAGAAGTGCATGTCACTTCTTGGGACGTTTTTGGAGCAGTTTTTCATTGACTCTATAGAAAAACAGCTACAAAAACGGCCGTAAAAAACGCTGCCAAAAATGCGAGTTTGATTAAAAAATGGCTGAAAATCAGGAGCTGTTTTCCCTTTGTTTAGTAAGCGTGTGAACATACCCTAAGGCCTCATTCACACGACAGGGTCCGAGTGTCGGCCGAGAAAATCGGCCGTTTTTGCCCGATTTTCCCGGCCGGTTTGCATTCGGATTGCATCCGTTCCGATTCCGTTCCGGGCCGTGTTGCCGTTTTTACCGGCCGATTTGGACCCGATTTGCATCCGTTGTTTTCCCTGTCCGTTTTAAAATCGGATGAATTTCATTTAAATTTGTTGCCACACACAGCCCTTTGTAGATAATGCCACAGCCCCCCTGGTAGGTAATGCCACCCAGCCCCCTGTAGGTAATGCCACCCAGCCCCCTGTTGGTAATGCCACACAGCCCCCTGTAGGTGATGCCACACAGCCCCCTGTAGGTGATGCCACACAGCCCCCTGTAGGTGATGCCATACAGCCCCCTGTAGGCGATGCTACACAGCCCCCTGTAGGCGATGCCACACAGCCCCCTGTAGGCGATGCCACTCTGCCCCCTGTAGGTGATGCCACCCTGTCCCCTGTTGGTAATGCCACCCAGCTCCCTGTATGTAATGCCACCAAATCCCCTGTAGGTAATGCCACCAAGTTCCCTGTAGGTAATGCCACCAAGTCCCCTGTAGGTAATGCCACACAGCCACCTGTAGGTGATGCCAAACAGCCCCCTGCAGGTGATGCCACCCAGCCCCCTGTAGGTGATGCCACCCAGCCCCCTGTAGGTTGCACCCATCCCCCCCCTTCCAGGAGAAGTCACTGACTTCAATGTCCATATATGGCCGGGGGTTGGGGATTCCGACTCCTACAGGGAGCAAAAAAATACCCTACTCCTCCTCCTCACATGCACTCTGCACTTTGAGGAGGAGGAGGAGAGAGAGTGCGCGAGTGACGGTAGACCCGGCCATCACTCAGGACACATTCCAGTGATGGCCGTGTATTACCCGGCCCCATAGACTTCTATGGGAGCCAGGCGGCCGCGAAAATAGGGTATGTCCCATTTTTTGACGGACGGTTTTCCCGGCCGTCAAAAAATCGGTCGTGTGAATATCCCCATTAGGGGTCTATTATTCCTAATGCAGCCAGGTGCCGGCCGATTTATGAACGGCCGGCACCCGGCCGGGAAACCCTGTCGTGTGAATCCCGCCTTAGCCTTTTGGTGTGTCCTATAGCTTCTGCCAGCTGCCATTTATACAATCATTCCGAAAATGGCAGCCGGACACTGCTTAGCAATTTCAAGACACCTTTTCCTGGCTTGTAGGAGGGGTGCTGAGATTCCCTCCCACATTTATGGCAGCTGTGAGTCAGGTTGCTTTGCCTTGCTGTAATTCTGGGAAGTGCTCCCTCTGATGGCCAACATAGGAAAACATGTCAAATTATTATTTAATTTGTAATACTTTCCACAATGTGGAAGAAAAAAAAAATACAGCAAAAAAACATTAAAAATAATAGAAATAAGTAACTTACTTTAAAAAAAAAGGTTTAATTTGCGACACATTCCCTTTAAAGGCTATGTAAGCTTTAGTAGACATTTTTTTTAACTAAAACAACAGTCTTTAATGCAACTTTGTAATTGGTTTTTATTAAAAAATAATATAGTTGTTGAGATACAGCTTCTATGTATCGCAGATACATAGAAGCTGTATCTTGTGCTAAAACCCAAATACATCAGGTCTGCGGGACTGACAGCTTCGGTGACAGCGGGTCCTGCGCGTCTCTGACACGCAGTACCCAGCTGTTATCAATCACACACATCTAAGTTGAGAATTGAGAGAGAAAAGCACGGCGCCACATAGTGTGAGTAAGCCCAAGAAATAACAAACTTAGTTTGACAGATGGAGGCTTACAACAGGTGAAAATGTCAGGAGCGTATAGTAGGTAGATAAATAATGGATGAGTGCTGCTGCCGAGATCCCAGCCGGTCAATCTTGAAGGACCACCGCGATGTAAATGTATAATTTATTTGAAAAAACGGGACCCCATACGGCGCTGCTACTCAGGAACGGATACAGTAGTAGTTTAGAATTGAAACTTTATTGTAGGCTACGCGTTTCAATGCCGCACCGGCATCTTCCTCAGGCCACAAACATTGTAGTCTGAACAACAGCCCTTTAAATACACCACGCGGGAGAAAAAAAACGCCAATGTAGACAGGGTTAAAGTGCAAGATGACGTAATCACTGTGAACAGTTCAAACATGACAGGTACAAAAAAAGAGAAATCCAATTATGTATAATGCTAATTTAAACTAAAATCGGCAGAGTGGAAATAAAATGCGGTATGAGATCTTGTCATAAGAAAAAAGGGGGGGGGGAATTGCAGACAATCATATAAAACATTAATATCCATATCGATGAATTTAAGCAGTTGCTAAAACACAATAAAATATACAGAAGTTTAGCGATGTATCGTACTTGCAATATTTCGCGGTAATTCACCATTTAATTAGGATGAAAACGAATTGAAACAAAATAAACTGAATAAGTGAAAATCATAAAAACTGCTATTGAACCCATATAGCTGGGAACTCAACTGGACGTGGAAACCATAAAAATAATGTATATTTCAGTGAAAAAACAACAATCAACCATTAAGTTGATCTGAATGTCATTTATATTTTTATTTCTAGTAATTATCCTATGGAATAAAATAAGAACATTCCATCATATAAAGATGTAGGTGTCAAGTAATTAATTTGGATGAAAGGGAGGGCTATTTTAGACAATCTAAAATATGATTAAAGATAAAAGTTTTAAAAACTCAAGAAAAAATACAGAAGTTTGTGCTGTATCAAAACACCGATATTTTGCGGTAATTCACCAATTATTTGCAATCAAAACGAATTTATAAAAAAATGGATTCAGGAGGAGAAAATGATTAAAAATACTAAAAATACTAAAAACCCGTAGCGGCCAGACCCCAAAATAATCAGGGAAATTACACCCAATGATATTAATATTAATAGAACCATTACTCATCCTTTACGATGATCATGATAGTATTAACAGTGATTACCCTGTGTAGTAAAATGTGGAAAATTCACTACAGATTCTACCAAAAAAAATATATAAGTATCAAGTATACATATATAAGTCAGAATTGGGTCCTATATGCTAAAAAAACACAAATGTAACTGTGATAAAAAGGGGCATTAATCAAGATTAGTTTCTGAAATGTCATTCAAACCGTTTGGATGTAGGGTCAATAATTTAAATATCCAAAAATTTTCTCGTTGCTTGAGTTTTTGGAACCGGTTGGGAACGTCACAAGGAATTTGCTCAATAGGCGTAATGATAATTCTATTAAACTGGCAGTTATGGGATGAAGCACAGTGTCTCGAAACACTGTGTTTTAAAAACCCCTTGAGGACGTTATATCTATGTTTGTTGATTCTGCTTCTCAAACATTGAATGGTCCTCCCAACGTACTGTAAGTGGCATGAACACTCAAGGAGGTAAATTACAAAATTACTACCACAATTAAGGAAAGCCTTAATAGGGAAAATTTCTTTGGTTGTATTGGAACAGAAGGTCAGTTTTTTGTGTGAGATATTATTACAACACAGACAACGTCCTTGGCTACACTTATAGGATCCATTCAAAACTGGTAAAACTCTGGGAATAGAAGGTTTAAGATTGTTAATACGACTAGGGGCCAATATATTCTTCAAATTAGCTGACCGTCTAAAGGTGATATTTGGTTTGTCAGGTAGAGAATTTTTGAGGAAAGGATCATTTCTCAAGATATGCCAATGTTTGGACAAAATAGATCTCACCAATTTATGTCCACTATTATATGATGTAATAAAATTATTTGTAAACTTAATCTTGTTGGTATTAGTTTTTCCATTTTTATTAATGCAATCGGTAGTATCCTCTGTCTTTTTAGTTTGGCTAACACAGGACTTTTGAGTCAATTCTGTGGCTTTTGAACGTGCACCTTTAATAAGTTGTCTAGGGAAATTTTTCTCCTTAAATCTACTTTCCAAAACCTCACATTCCCTTAAAAAATTTATTTCAGACGAGCAATTCTTCCTCACTCTCCTAAATTGGCCAAAGGGTACATTTTTAATCCACGGGGGGTAGTGGGCACTTCTAAAATCGATGTAGCTATTAACATCAACGTTTTTGAAGTGTGTTCTGGTATTAAAATTGCTGTTAATGTCATCATAATCAATGGTTAAATCTAGAAAGTCGATGCATGTACTGGAGAAAGTATACGTGAAAGTTATTCCAAAGTCGTTCATATTTAATGTTTCCATGAAATCAGTAGCTTCTTTTTCTTCACCTTTCCATACAATAAATAAATCGTCTATAAAACGTCTGTAGAGTAAAATTTGTTCCTTAAAATTATGGCCGTTAAAAATGTGTTTATCCTCAAACTCACCCATATATAAGTTGGCATATGCCGGAGCGAATCTGGAGCCCATGGCACAGCCCTTTATTTGATTATAAAAATTGTTTCCAAAGCTAAACACATTGTGTTTGAGGATGTATTCCACACAGTTCGTTAAAAACAGAATTTGTGCAGTTGGAATTTTGGGATTCGAAGCTAAGACCGATTCAATCACTTCAAGGCCTCTGTCATGGGGAATATTGCTATATAGGGCTGTGACGTCGGCTGTTAAGAAACACACTTTAGATAAGGGGGGTACAGTCAAAAGATTTTGTAAATCATTAATAAGTTGAGTGGAATCCCTCAAATAAGAGGGTAGTTGTAATACAAAAGGCTGTAGATGTAGATCTATATAGTGTGACAAATTACTGGTAAGGGATCCAATGCCAGAAATGATAGGACGGCCAGGAGGATTATTCATACATTTATGTATTTTTGGTAAGTGATATATAAATGGTAAACTAGGACATGGCATATTAAGGAAATTTTTTTCTTTTTTGGTCAGTAAACCCTCTGAAAAAGCTGCGTCTATGAAGGTTCTATATTCATCTATATATGAGGAAAGAGGATTAGCCTCCAATTTTAAATAAAATGAACTGTCTGATAAAATTCTGGAGGTCTCCTTGAGATAATCACACCTGTTCTGTATAACGATGCCCCCTCCTTTATCTGCGGAGCGGATCACAATCTCCTTATTATTCCGTAGGGATTTGATAGCTTTTCTCTCTTTACTGGATAAATTGTCTGGCATAAATTGAGGTTTATCAAGCAACCGAAATTCATTTCCAACGAGTGTGGAGAAGATTTCCAGAAACGGACCTTGGTGATGTATTGGATAAAAATTGGATTTGGGATGTACATCCACACTTAGAGCCAATTGGCTAGGCATCCTTTCAACTGAATCATTTTTAGGAGGAGCTAATCTTCTGAATGAAAAAATAAAAATGATTCAGTTGAAAGGATGCCTAGCCAATTGGCTCTAAGTGTGGATGTACATCCCAAATCCAATTTTTATCCAATACATCACCAAGGTCCGTTTCTGGAAATCTTCTCCACACTCGTTGGAAATGAATTTCGGTTGCTTGATAAACCTCAATTTATGCCAGACAATTTATCCAGTAAAGAGAGAAAAGCTATCAAATCCCTACGGAATAATAAGGAGATTGTGATCCGCTCCGCAGATAAAGGAGGGGGCATCGTTATACAGAACAGGTGTGATTATCTCAAGGAGACCTCCAGAATTTTATCAGACAGTTCATTTTATTTAAAATTGGAGGCTAATACTCTTTCCTCATATATAGATGAATATAGAACCTTCATAGACGCAGCTTTTTCAGAGGGTTTACTGACCAAAAAAGAAAAAAATTTCCTTAATATGCCATGTCCTAGTTTACCATTTATATATCACTTACATAAAATACATAAATGTATGAATAATCCTCCTGGCCGTCCTATCATTTCTGGCATTGGATCCCTTACCAGTAATTTGTCATACTATATAGATCTACATCTACAGCCTTTTGTATTACAACTACCCTCTTATTTGAGGGATTCCACTCAACTTATTAATGATTTACAAAATCTTTTGACTGTACCCCCCTTATCTAAAGTGTGTTTCTTAACAGCCGACGTCACAGCCCTATATAGCAATATTCCCCATGACAGAGGCCTTGAAGTGATTGAATCGGTCTTAGCTTCGAATCCCAAAATTCCAACTGCACAAATTCTGTTTTTAACGAACTGTGTGGAATACATCCTCAAACACAATGTGTTTAGCTTTGGAAACAATTTTTATAATCAAATAAAGGGCTGTGCCATGGGCTCCAGATTCGCTCCGGCATATGCCAACTTATATATGGGTGAGTTTGAGGATAAACACATTTTTAACGGCCATAATTTTAAGGAACAAATTTTACTCTACAGACGTTTTATAGACGATTTATTTATTGTATGGAAAGGTGAAGAAAAAGAAGCTACTGATTTCATGGAAACATTAAATAGGAACGACTTTGGAATAACTTTCACCTATACTTTCTCCAGTACATGCATCGACTTTCTAGATTTAACCATTGATTATGATGACATTAACAGCAATTTTAATACCAGAACACACTTCAAAAACGTTGATGTTAATAGCTACATCGATTTTAGAAGTGCCCACTACCCCCCGTGGATTAAAAATGTACCCTTTGGCCAATTTAGGAGAGTGAGGAAGAATTGCTCGTCTGAAATTAATTTTTTAAGGGAATGTGAGGTTTTGGAAAGTAGATTTAAGGAGAAAAATTTCCCTAGACAACTTATTAAAGGTGCACGTTCAAAAGCCACAGAATTGACCCAAAAGTCCTGTGTTAGCCAAACTAAAAAGACAGAGGATACTACCGATTGCACTAATAAAAATGGAAAAACTAATACCAACAAGATTAAGTTTACAAATAATTTTATTACATCATATAATAGTGGACATAAATTGGTGAGATCTATTTTGTCCAAACATTGGCATATCTTGAGAAATGATCCTTTCCTCAAAAATTCTCTACCTGACAAACCAAATATCACCTTTAGACGGTCAGCTAATTTGAAGAATATATTGGCCCCTAGTCGTATTAACAATCTTAAACCTTCTATTCCCAGAGTTTTACCAGTTTTGAATGGATCCTATAAGTGTAGCCAAGGACGTTGTCTGTGTTGTAATAATATCTCACACAAAAAACTGACCTTCTGTTCCAATACAACCAAAGAAATTTTCCCTATTAAGGCTTTCCTTAATTGTGGTAGTAATTTTGTAATTTACCTCCTTGAGTGTTCATGCCACTTACAGTACGTTGGGAGGACCATTCAATGTTTGAGAAGCAGAATCAACAAACATAGATATAACGTCCTCAAGGGGTTTTTAAAACACAGTGTTTCGAGACACTGTGCTTCATCCCATAACTGCCAGTTTAATAGAATTATCATTACGCCTATTGAGCAAATTCCTTGTGACGTTCCCAACCGGTTCCAAAAACTCAAGCAACGAGAAAATTTTTGGATATTTAAATTATTGACCCTACATCCAAACGGTTTGAATGACATTTCAGAAACTAATCTTGATTAATGCCCCTTTTTATCACAGTTACATTTGTGTTTTTTTAGCATATAGGACCCAATTCTGACTTATATATGTATACTTGATACTTATATATTTTTTTTGGTAGAATCTGTAGTGAATTTTCCACATTTTACTACACAGGGTAATCACTGTTAATACTATCATGATCATCGTAAAGGATGAGTAATGGTTCTATTAATATTAATATCATTGGGTGTAATTTCCCTGATTATTTTGGGGTCTGGCCGCTACGGGTTTTTAGTATTTTTAGTATTTTTAATCATTTTCTCCTCCTGAATCCATTTTTTTATAAATTCGTTTTGATTGCAAATAATTGGTGAATTACCGCAAAATATCGCTGTTTTGATACAGCACAAACTTCTGTATTTTTTCTTGAGTTTTTAAAACTTTTATCTTTAATCATATTTTAGATTGTCTAAAATAGCCCTCCCTTTCATCCAAATTAATTACTTGACACCTACATCTTTATATGATGGAATGTTCTTATTTTATTCCATAGGATAATTACTAGAAATAAAAATATAAATGACATTCAGATCAACTTAATGGTTGATTGTTGTTTTTTCACTGAAATATACATTATTTTTATGGTTTCCACGTCCAGTTGAGTTCCCAGCTATATGGGTTCAATAGCAGTTTTTATGATTTTCACTTATTCAGTTTATTTTGTTTCAATTCGTTTTCATCCTAATTAAATGGTGAATTACCGCGAAATATTGCAAGTACGATACATCGCTAAACTTCTGTATATTTTATTGTGTTTTAGCAACTGCTTAAATTCATTGATATGGATATTAATGTTTTATATGATTGTCTGCAATTCCCCCCCCCCCTTTTTTCTTATGACAAAATCCCATACCGCATTTTATTTCCACTCTGCCGATTTTAGTTTAAATTAGCATTATACATAATTGGATTTCTTTTTTTGTACCTGTCATGTTTGAACTGTTCACAGTGATTACGTCATCTTGCACTTTAACCCTGTCTACATTGGCGTTTTTTTTCTCCCGCGTGGTGTATTTAAAGGGCTGTTGTTCAGACTACAATGTTTGTGGCCTGAGGAAGATGCCGGTGCGGCATTGAAACGCGTAGCCTACAATAAAGTTTCAATTCTAAACTACTACTGTATCCGTTCCTGAGTAGCAGCGCCGTATGGGGTCCCGTTTTTTCAAATAAATTATACATACACATCTAAGTTGATCTTACATCCAGAATACCACAGATTTTCTAGTTAAAATTGCTGATATTCAAATATCAGGTTCGGCCATTTTGCCTTCCTTTGATGTATGGTTGTACACATCAATTGTACAAGATAGAGGTTTGGAAGCAGTGCAGTGTGTGCTCACCGGCTTGGATATGTCTCCTTGGTGTACACGATTTGTCCTTGTGCTGCTGTACTGAATACACTGACATAATTGTTTTATGTTTGGAGATGATTTTTACCGGCAGCGCAGAGGGACAAGCTAAGTGGAGGAACTATTATTGTTCCAGGAGGAACCTAATAATATATATATAGAGTTAAAATTCAAACTTACCCACTCAGATAGGGAAATTCAAGAGACACTGTGGTCTCCAAGAATGGTGACCATTTGGTATCAGATATTTCTAAAAAATACAACAGATAGGAACAACATGTTGAATTACCAGAGCCATAATCCCAAGAATATGGTTAATTCACTACCGTTAAGCCAGTTACTAAGAGTTAGGAGGATTGTGAGGAGTGAGGACAATGTAAATAATCGGCTAGAAGAAATGTGCCAAAGATTTATATCTAGAGGGTATCCATTAAATGTGGTTCAACAACAGAAAAGGAAGGCCGTATGGTGGACAAAGAGTCACTCTTGGGTAGAAAGTGTAGAACGGACAACTTGCAATGAATCCCATTTGTGTCCATTTACTGCCCTCTTAGTAATGGGATTGGGGACAACCTGAGACAAAACAGGTCAATATTGGAAATGGGTTGCTTAGGAATACCTGAATTTAAATCGCCTCCTCTGTTACCATACAGACGGAATCCTAATTTAAGAGATCGGCTTGTCTGATAAGACGTTGTAACAAATAAATGTCCCCAACAGACGTATTTGAGCATCCCGATACAGGGAGATTTCTCATGTTTATGATGATAATGTTGCAGTAATACGGTTAAAGGGGAATTCCTTGCACAGCCGTACAATGGAAAGGCATATAGGAATCTACTTTAATATTCATGCCCCTCCAGTTATGTGGTCTATATGATAACCTGCAGGTAAGTGCCACGCAATTGGCTCTGATGATCGGAGGACGCCGACACATACCCAGCGAGCTATCCATGAGTGCACTGGCGTAGCTATAGGGGTCTCAGCGGTCGCAATTGCGACCGGGCCCCGAAGCCAGGGGGGCCCACGGCCCCCCGCACCACATCAATAAAAAGTTACTATAGTAACTCGGGCCGCGGGCCCCTGTAACTATAGTAACATACTTTACTTACCTTCCTGGTTCCGGATCGCAGCGGAGGTCCTGACGTGAAGCGCTGTGTGCAGCGCATGACGTCACAGCGCTATGCGCCGCGCACAGCATCGAGACGACAGAACTCCCGCCGCGGCCGAAGAGGAAGGTAAGGTTAGCCCTGACTGGCGGGGTCCGACTCCCGGGACCCACCAATCAGCTGTTTTGAAGGGGCCGCAGCCAGGGGCGTAAATAGGGTGTGTGAACCCAGCCTTAGTGACGCCCCCGGCTGCTAGTGCTGCATTGTTGGGTCACTTAGGGGACCCAGCGATGCAGCTGAAAGCTGCGGACCGTCGGCCATGAGAAGTTTTTTGGGGGGTTGGGGGGGGGGGCCCAGTAAGAATTTTTGCATCGGGGCCCATGAGCCTTTAGCTACGCCCCTGCATGAGTGGATTCCCTCAGTTTATGTTAAATGAGAGGTTGTAATAGATTGTATTACACACCTAAGTCTCTGTTTAGAATGGATCATAGGGATTCATGTAGTTGCTCCCAATGCTGCCTTATACACCTGATATGGCGATGCCTGAAAATATTTCTGTACTGGATAGGGATTGTAGATTATTTAATAGCTATATTTGATATGGGACAGGAAGCAAGCATGTAGGAACACTCGGTATCTCGCCCCCTGACCATGTGCATACGACGCTGAAGCCATAGAGTGGATCCCTTCTACCTCTCCTCGCTGTTTCTCTGACTCTCCAGCTCCCTGTGCTTTGCTAGCTCTGACATCAATACTGAGCGATTTCTTCACAGAACGGCCTTGCATTGCATGGTCTCTGGCGCCCTCTGCTGCTTGTTTCCAGTTACTGAAGTGGCATAGCATAGCTGAGGCCACTAACACAGATTGGTGCACTATGTTTCTCCTGCTGGCTGAATACTGAATTGGTGAAACACCGAACATTGCACATGGATTACTGAAGTCAGCTAAGTACTGTTACATACTTTGTTATATGCTATGCTCTGTAGATCATATGGCTTTGTCTGTATTGGCAATATAGATCATTTTCAGGTATACATTACTGGATTTCTCAATGCTTTTGTTATAAGAAATAACCTGCATGTGTATTCTGATGCCAGCCCGAGTAAATGCTAAATATGATCAGTCTCTGTTGTTTCCAGGAGATGTTTGCATTACATATAACATCATGAGAGACTGGGCTCAGTCTAGAGCACTTACATACTCTCCTTAGAGAACTTTGAGAAGATTGTTTGACTGTTGGCCATTAAAGCAAGGAGGCTGAAACCTTCCTCGGAGCCTTTTTGAATTTTATTTTTTTAAATAGAAGTTAAGGGCCTGTCAGAAGGTAATACATCTCTTAAAAATAAAATCATTGATATGGAGGATAGGTCAAGAAGATGCAATATAAGATTATTGGGCTTCCGGGAAGGGATTGAAAAAACTGATTCTGAGGCTTTTGTTCAGAACTGGATAAAAGATCAAGTTGGGGCAAATCATTTGTCTCTAGGATTTGGAATAGATAAAGCACATATAATACCTGCTAAGCCATTATCCTATGGCACTAAGCTGAGGGCAATAATTTCAAGAATCCAGAGTTCAAAAGACAGGGACATCATCCTAAAGAAAGCTAGCGTATCATCAAATTTATTATTTAATAACATAAAAATATCTATATACCCAGATTATTCTTATGAAACAACTAAAAAGACAGGCGTTTACTCCAGTTAGGCCTCATTCCCACGACAGGAATTCCCGGCCGGGTGCCGGCCGTTCATAAATCGGCCTGCACCCGGCTGCATTAGGAATAATAGACCCCTAATGGGGCTATTCACACGACCGATTTTTTGACGGCCGGGGAAACCGGGCGTCAAAAAATAGGACATGCTCTATCTTCGGCCGGGTACCCGGCCGCCCGGCTCCCATAGAAGTCTATGGGGCTGGGTAATACACGGCCATCACCGGGATGTGTCCCGAGTGATGGCCGGGTTTTCCGGCGCTTGCGCTCTATCTCCTCCTCCTCACAGCGCAGAGTGCATGTGAGGAGGAGGAGTTGATGCCATTCTGATGAATGGCATCGCTGTACACTGTGTGGCAGGGCCGGGGTGTACAGCAGGTGGAAGGCAGCGCTGCGCTGGCTCCCTTCCCCTGCTTGTTTTAAAAGCGCCCTGGCCCGGCGACACCTTCGATGGCGCCGCTAGCAGCTGCTGCTGCTGCGGCTGCTACTACTGCAGCGACGCCACTATAGCAGAGCGGGGAGGTATCTCCCCGCTCTGCTATGTGCTAGCCGCAATTTAGCTCCTTGAAGGAGCTGAATCCCCTTGTGTTCGGGGATTCCGCTCCTGGACAGAGCGCTTGATGTCTCTGACCATATCTGGGCAGTGACATCAGGGGAAACTCCTGAAGCGGAATCCCCGAACACATGGGGATTCCCCTTCAGGAGTTGCCGCCGATGTCACTGTCCAGATCTGCCCGGCCCGGCACGGATGCAAAACTTTATGCAAACCGGCCAGGCAAAATGGCCGATTTTACCGGCCGGCACTCGGGCTCGGGCGCGACCCGGTCGTGTGAATCCCGCCTTAGGAAAAAATTACATTTGTCAGGAACCAAATAATCCCTAATCTACCCAGCAAAGTTGAGGCTTGTACATCAGGACAAAGTCAATTTTTATTCCTACCAGAAAGAGGTTGAAAAATGGTGAGACTTAGAGGGTTTAAAATAATTATGTATTTATTCACAGGGAAAACAGGGTACATTTTTAGTGGAGAGGCCTGTTAGAAAAGACAAGTCAACACGGGGAGAGGAGAGGGGAGGGGGTAAAACAGGTATGGATGAAAAAAACAAAATTGTTTTTCAGCTAATAGAATTAAGTTGTATAATTTTGGGGTATGAAAAAAGGAACGGGGAGTGGGAAAAGTAGTGTGTTACATCAATGTTAAAAATAAAAAATACTTTATTGAATAATTATTAAAAACAATGTTAGATGAAACAATGATGACGTTGTGCCAAAGTCCCCTAAATTGGCACACTAAGACAATATTATGTCTAAATTAATTGCTCCGTTTTATTAAAGATATATGTGTCTAGCCTCCCCCTGTGTATATGCGAGGAGGCTCTGTAAGGGCATGACCACACGTGGCGGATTTCCTCCGCAACTGTCCGCATCAATGCCGCACAGAATCTGCGTTGCAGACTCTGCTGCGGATCTGCACAAAATGTGCAGTAAATTGATGCGGACTAGCTGCTGCGGACTGCGGTAAAAGTACTTCCCTTCTCCCTATCAGTGCAGGATAGAGAGAAGGGACAGCACTTTCCCTTGTGAAAGTCAAAGAAATTCATACTTACCGCCCGTTGTCTTGGTGACGCGTCCCTCCTTCGGCATCCAGCCCGATCTCCCTGGATGACGCGGCAGTCCATGTGACCGCTGTAGCCTGTTATTAGCCTGTGATTGGCTGCAGCCGTCACTTAGACTGAAACGTCATCCTGGGAGGCCGGACTGGAGACAGAAGCAGGGAGTTCTCGGTAAGTATGAACTTCATTTTTTTTTACAGATACATGTATATTGGGATCGGTAGTCACTGTCCCGGGTGCAGAAACAGTTACTGCCGATCGCTTAACTCTTTCAGCACCCTGGACAGTGACTATTTACTGACGTCTCCTAGCAACGCTCCCGTCATTACGGGAGCCCCATTGACTTCCTCAGTCTGGCTGTAGACCTAGAAATACATAGGTCCAGCCAGAATGAAGAAATGTCAAGTTAAAAAAGCAAGACGGATCCGCAGCACACATAACATGTGCATGACAGCTGCGGACTTCATTGCGGAAATTAGAATCTCCATTGAAGTCAATGGAGAAATTCCGCCATGAGTCCGCCACTGCTCCGCAACAGACAGAGCATGCTGCGGACACCAAATTCCGCTCCGCAGCCTATGCTCCGCAGCGGAATTTTACGCCTCGTCTAAACGAACACTGCTAAATTAAAGTGTAAGTCAATGGACAAACGACTCCGCTGCGGATTAACGCTGCGGAGTGTCCGCAGCGGAATTTAAGTGAAATTCCGCCACGTGTGAACCCAGCCTAATAGTCCCTAATCCAGAGATTAAAGTGTTAAATACTAGCAAATGGCTGTCCCCCTCAGTATCAATGACGAGACAGTCAACCTGCATATGACACTAAAGGTTCCTCCAACGGGCTGTAATTAAAGCCCTGCGGTGGAGAAATCCCTGCATCAATACAACATATGGGTTGTATGTGCATGTGTCCTATGCAAGTGGACACGGCACAGCAGGGTTGAGACTGTTGCGTGCTAGCTAGTCCTCTATGTATAAGCTTGACATAGCAGAGCTGTTACTGCTCCGTGAGGACAACTCTGCAGGAGGAGTAACTGATCAGATAGTGTGCTCAAACAGTGATCTCCAGTCCCACGTAACCATTAGTATTCTGCCTGTCAGGCAGTTGTATCACTAAATCGAGGTGTGTTTACTTTGTGCAGATAAGGCTGCCGAAGTCAGTCACATACACATGGGAAGGGTTGAGAGGAGGTGAGCCGCGGTCAGCTGTTTGAGTGTGCTCGCAACTCAAGCATAGCTCAGCTCCGTCCCTCCATGTATTGTGACCGAGTCTGCAGCCCAACATGCGGTATTGACGTGCTTAAGTCCCTGACCAGGGCAGATATTCTGTGTGACCATCTAACATTGTGATGATTTTAAAAGACACCCGACGCGCGTTTCGCCGGTACTTTCGGCTTCCAGCGTCGGGTCGGGTGTCTTTTAAAATCATCACAATGTTAGATGGTCACACATTGCTCCGTACTGTTCAAATAACAATTTGATTCAATCATTTATCTGGCAGAATATCTGCCCTGTAGTAAACCTACAAGAGACCTCTAAAAAAGGGAAGCGGTGGTCCCCAAGAAACTATAGAGACAACCGAAAAGCAATGAAGCATGGGGGATAACACACCCCAATGGATGATATTCAAAATATAATAGTCACGTATTGTAAAAGAATATATAGATCTTTATTAATAAGCAGCACGGTAGACTGATAAGTATACCAAGGGTTTAAGCAAACCTGACCCAGCTCAGAGTCTACCATCCAAAGTCAAATCCCAAAATAGAAGATAAATAATAGATATGTGTTGTAGGAATGAATATATCAAGAGATGCTATGGAGACTGCATAATATGTAAGGAACAATAATCTGCTATATAGCTCTGGAGATATGTAACGAAAAATATGAAGAGAACCAAGCAGGAAAATGGCAGTAACAGCAACATCAAATGATATCCTAATATTAAAAGAAAACACACATACCTAGGGACATGATGGGAGAGAGCTGAGATGGAACACAGGAGCAAAAACGCCTCGACGCGCGTTTCGCCACTGACTGGCTTCGTCAGGAGGCTAACGATATTAAAATAAGGGGGACTATATAAAGGGTAGCTGTCACTAATAATGATACACACCTGTGGATGCTGCGCAGATCGACGCTCACACCGCATGTTGCGAGACACCTCATCCCCAAGAGCGCCAGAGTGTTCGCATGGTGATGACGCATTACGTCAAATGACGCAAGGTGCACATCACCAAGGTGATGCGAACAAACAAAGTTGGCACCATGGAATGAGATAATCACAGCGCATGCGTGGAGTAGCGTACATACACACAAACACTAGGTGAAATCAGAGGGCAGAAAGGATATATGCCGAGCAGCTCAAATAGGTAAAGAGCTCAAATGGGGACGATTTGATCAGACTATAATACGGATGACAGATATCAATGTTCAATTTATGCAAGATATATAAAAAAATAATAATAATGATAAACATGAGTGATCTATATGCGACTCAAATTAGACATAATAGCAAAAAAACAATAATGATATGTGTTATATACATGAAAGATATAAATATATAAACAATATATTCCTTCCTTGTCTTTTTACAGTGTCAACATTTATTGATTAATAATGCCTACGATTTCATTATAAATGATACCTATATACACTCTATCAAATAATAATAAATAATGGTGAAAAAACGTGAAAAATAAAAAATACGTGAAATAAATGTGAAAATATAAAAATGTGAGAATTTATTATATGAATTTTTTATAAAACAAAAAATTGAATACAATAAGAGGTGTTTGTATAAGTAATTAGGTGAGTGAAAATAAATATGTATACACTATACAACCAAAAACACAGTTAGTGTTTAAAGAAATATATATCTATATGTATAATTTAAAGAAATAGTGCAGAGAAAGTATATTGTGAAAAGGAATATGGACAGAGAATACACAATGATATCACAATAGGCATGAACATTCAGATCACATGCATGTAAAGACATCTAAATGACAGATATATACGAAGGATAGTAGTGACATGAAATAAAGAATGTAAATCATTAAAATAAAATAAAAATATAAATAATGAATACAAGTGAATAGTAAATAGTGAAAAAATCATTAAATGTGTAACAAAAATAAGGATAAAAAATATATAAATAAAATATAAAAAATAAAAAATAAAATAGATAATAAAAAATTATGAAAACTAATAATAATTAGTAAATAAGTATAACAATAAAAAAAAAAAATGTGTAAACAAAGTACAAAAATTATAAAAATAGAAAATATATTTCTCTTTCCCCTTCCTTTATTGAAATAATGCATAGGAATATGAGAATAAAAAGAAAAAGAAAATATACAACTAAACAGTATATGTATAGACAACTATACAGCAGAATAGATTGAAGCTATATATTCTAACTTGATTGAAGAAATCATCCCCCGATGCTCAATAATTCATGATATATAATATATTCATGAACTAGATATTCGGCCCAAAGGAACATCACAATAGAATAGGCCAACAGAACTATGGACATAGAACATAAAGAACAAAAATGAGAACAATTAAACAGACAAAGTCCCCCCAAAGAACATTATTGATGAAGAATAAATAATGAAGAAAAAATTAAAATTCGCGCAAAAGGTGACAGTTACAGAAAGGGTTTGAAGCTAGTGGCCTCATTCAGGCCAAAAGGTGTGGTGGTGTTTAAAAGTGTGATCCACTTCATTTCTTTTTTCAAGAGGGCCTTACGGATGTCACCACCCCTACATCCCAAATGGACCCTGTCAATACCCCGAACTCTTAGGCCTCTGGGGTCGCAGGCGTGGAATTCTCGAAAATGACGAGGAACAGGTTGGAGTTGGTCAAACTCCTGGGCATTCCGAGCCGACTGAATCTTACTTGCATGTTCAAGTACACGTATCTTCAATGGTCTACTGGTCATTCCGATATAGATCAAGTCACAAGGGCATGTGGCAAAATATATCACAGCTTCCGTTTTACAAGTGATGTTAAAAACTATCTTGTATTCCTTATCCCTTTTAGAATTAAAAAAGGAAGGTACTCGCAGAATATATTTACAAGCTGCACAACTACCACAGTTGAAAGAGCCCCATGGAGGGCCACGACTACCAAAGGGATTACTTGGGGTCTTGGAGATATAATGGCTAGCTGTCAAAAGATCGCGTAGATTCTTAGATCTCCTCCACGTAATGGAGGGATTTTTGGGTAAACAAATAGACAGATCCTGATCCGTAAGAAGTACATTCCAGTGTTTCTGTACAATGTTACGGATTTCGGACCATTGGGAATTAAAGGTGGTAATAAATCTTACGTTTTGATCCGAAAATTGTTTCAATTTGGGTTTACTTACCAAGAGTGCCTCTCTTGATGCTTGCTTGGCTCTCAAATAGCCAAGTCTAATATCTTTATGATTATAGCCACGGTCACGAAAGCGTTTTGACATATCGGAGGCTTGATGTTCAAAATTGCTGATGTTAGAACAGATACGTCGAGCCCTTAAAAACTGTCCCGTCGGGATTGATTTCTTGACTAATGGATAATGAAAAGAGGAGGCATGTAACAGAGAATTTGTCGAGGTCGCTTTTCTGAAAATGATTTTAAAAGACACCCGACCCGACGCTGGAAGCCGAAAGTACCGGCGAAACGCGCGTCGGGTGTCTTTTAAAATCATCACAATGTTAGATGGTCACACATTGCTCCGTACTGTTCAAATAACAATTTGATTCAATCATTTATCTGGCAGAATATCTGCCCTGGTCAGGGACTTAAGCACGTCAATACCGCATGTTGGGCTGCAGACTCGGTCACAATACATGGAGGGACGGAGCTGAGCTATGCTTGAGTTGCGAGCACACTCAAACAGCTGATCGCGGCTCACCTCCTCTCAGCCCTTCCCACGTATATGTGATTGACTTTGGCAGCCTGATCTGCACAAAGAAAACAAACTTGGATTTAGTGATACAACTGCCTGACAGGCAGAACACTTACAGTTACGTGGGATTGGAGATCACTGCTGAAGCACACTACCTGTGTGGCGGCCTGCCCGTCAATGTGGCTGATCAGTTCGTAGCAAGTTACAGCTCTGCTATGTCGAGCTATGTTTGAGTTGCGAATACACTCAAACAGCTGATCGCGGCTCACTAACTCTCTACCCTCCTCATGTGTATGTGACTGACTTTGGCAGCATAGTCTGCACAAAGAGAACACACTCTTTCCTGTAGAATTGTCCTCATGTAGCAGTTACAACTCTGCTATGCCGAGCTATGTTTGAGCTGTGAATACACTCAAACAGCTGATCGCGGCTCACCTCCTCTCAGCCCTTCCCACGTATATGTGACTGACTTCGGCAGCCTTATCTGCACAAAGTAAACACACCTCGATTTAGTGATACAACTGCCTGATAGGCAGAATACTAATGGTTACGTGGGACTGGAGATCACTGTTTGAGCACACTATCTGATCAGTTACTCCTCCTGCAGAGTTGTCCTCACGGAGCAGTAACAGCTCTGCTATGTCAAGCTTATACATAGAGGACTAGCTAGCACGCAACAGTCTCAACCCTGCTGTGCCGTGTCCACTTGCATAGGACACATGCACATACAACCCATATGGTTGTATTGATGCAGGGATTTCTCCACCGCAGGGCTTTAATTACAGCCCGTTGGAGGAACCTTTAGTGTCATATGCAGGTTGACTGTCTCGTCATTGATACTGAGGGGGACAGCCATTTGCTAGTATTTAACACTTTAATCTCTGGATTAGGGACTATTGCAGAGCCTCCTCGCATATACACAGGGGGAGGCAAGACACCTATATCTTTAATAAAACGGAGCAATTAATTTAGACATAATATTGTCTTAGTGTGCCAATTTAGGGGACTTTGGCACAACGTCATCATTGTTTCATCTAACATTGTTTTTAATAATTATTCAATAAAGTATTTTTTATTTTTAACATTGATGTAACACACTACTTTTCCCACTCCCCGTTCCTTTGTTCATATATCGATAATTGGTGGTGTACACCTAGTGTGAATTACTCCAACATATTATATATAAAATTGTAAGAGGGTAATACCTATCTAAATATATCGTATAATTTTGGGGCCATTATTAAGGAATCCCCACAGGACTATCAATTTATACATATTGAATCCTACGGATGAGTTTAAAATAGTGGTTCGGGGTATGGGTGAGAAATGAAAGAGGTTCACAATTATGGGATATATGAAATCTCACTTTCCTTCAATTGCTTGTTTATTGGAAACGCACTTAACAAAAGAGACGATTAGTAGATTAGAGAATAGATGGTGGGCACAACAATTCTATTCTACACACTCCTCGTATTCTAGGGGTGTTACTGTACTTATTCACATGGGCACACAATGCAAAATCTTTGATAAGTATATATATGAGGAAGGAAGGTTTGTCTTCCTTCACTGTATATTAAAAGAAACACTAGCTATTTTAGCATTTGTATATGTACCACCTCCGTTCTCATCCGTGGTGTTTAAGAAATTGTGTGTATTTATGTTGGGGAGAAACGACTGTCCTGTAATGTTTATCGGAGATATGAACTGTGTAATGGATGAGGCCATAGATACGTTTAACCCTGAAAGAGGCCCTAGAATTTTGGTAATAACGCCTTTGGCCAGAATAAGCGAAGAGTTGGGCCTGTTGGCTATCTGGCGCCTTAAGAACCCACAAAATCAATGCTTTTCTTGTTATAATGCCTCACATCACACAGTGACACGTATTGATATGGTGCTGTGCAGCGATTCCTTCATCACGTTAATTGGGAAAATGACATATGACACCAGAAGTATATCGGATCATCACGGGTTGTAGTGTTCTTTAAATCTTTCATGTTTACCAAAAAAGTATTAGAATTAATCCGTACTGGTTCACTTTGATACAAAACTTAGATTTAATAAAAGCTCAGCTTAAAAGTATGATAGACATTAATTGGGGCTCAACTCCTGATTTAACCCCTTCACGCCGCAGCCCTTTTTCAGATTTTCACTTTAGTTTTTTCCTCCCCATCTTCCAAAAGCCATAACTTCTTTATTTTTCCGTCGATATAGACCTATGAGGGCTTGATTTTTGCGGGACGGGTTGTAGTTTTTCGTAGCACCATTTATTTTACAATATAATGTACTAGGAAATGGGCAAAAAATTATTTGTGGGGTAGAAAATGAAAAAAACTGCGATTCCTCAATGGTTTTTTGCGCGCCGTTTTTACAGCATGCACTGTGCAATTAAAACAACATGTTAACTTTATTCTTTGGGTCAATTCGAGTACGGCGATACCAAATATACATAGTTTTTTTCTATATTTGACTACTTTTACAAGTAAAAACCTAAGTGTAAAAAAGAAAATTTATTTTGTGTCGCCAAATTCCGAGAGCCATAACTTTTTTATTTTTCTGTCAATTAAGTGGTATGAGGGCTTATTTTTTTGCGGGATAAGCTGTAGTTTTTAATAATACCATTTTGGTGTACATGAGATGAAGCAAAAAACACGGCGCCACATGGTGCAGGTTACCCAGGTATAAAGTGGTGGATGAGAAGAATAATACTAACCTGGTAACGGTGTTAAAAAAGCAATGGAGAGATAAGGTGCTGCTGCTGCCAGGACTCGAGGCCGGTGATTCGGATGAAAGACCGCAAAGGATATGCTGGGTGAGCTAGAAAGGAGTCTCCGAGGGCGCTGCTGCACTTCAAATAGGACCGAAAGGACACAAACTTCAGATGATAATAAATGGAATTTATTGGTGATATGACTACGCGTTTCAATGCCGTACCGGCATCTTCATCAGGTCAACTTAGATGACCTGATGAAGATGCCGGTACGGCATTGAAAGGCTCACCCAGCACATTTTGGTGTACATGCGATGTTTTTATCACTTTTTATTTTATTTTTTTGTGGGAGATTAGGTGACCCAAAAATAGAGATTCTGGCATTTACAATTTTTTTTTTCCGCGTTCACCGTGTGGGTTAAATGATTCATTGTAATAGTTCAGACTTTTACGGATGCGGCGATACCAATTATGTTTACTTATTTATTTTTTTACTATGCTCTAAGGGGAAAATGGAAAAAGGGGGATTGTTTGAACTTTAAATTTTTTTTTTACATAAAAAAAACTTGATTTAACTCATTTTTACAATTCACTGAAGTGATAAATGAGTAAAACTTATAATTTTTATTGAATAACTCTCTAAAAACAGGGGTACAATAAGGGGTTAATAGTGTGGGACACAATAAAGGTGTTTATTAGAGGTATACTCTTTGGGAATGTTGTCAAATTAAAATGTGAATATAATAAAGTTGTAAGGGGAAAGAAATGTGAAAAAATTTACACTAAAAACTCAACGGAAGCCCTCTTGAGCGAGTGGGAAATATCACAGAAGGAGTACAAAGAATGTTTACTAAACAAAGCTTAAAATAAAATTTTCTTTTTAAGGAAAAAAAGTTTCTGTGAAGCAGGTAGCCCGAATAAGATGTTAATAAACATTGTTAAAAATCAAAATAAGGGTAATAATGTTTCAGCGTTGAGGAACAGGGCATGCGTAATAATTATAGATGATTCTATGATTAGAGATTAATTCTTTGAATACTATTCAAATTTATATAAGTCCAAGGTAAAGTATAGCAAGGTACAGTTAGAGGAGCATTTGGACTCTATCCCCTGGACTCAAATATCATGCACTCAAAGGGAACATTTAGACCTCCCAGTTACTCCCAGTGCTTTAAAGGGGGTAAAGGGTAATTCAGCACCAGGTTTGGATGGGTTTTCCTTTGAGCTGTACAGAAAATATGAGGAGTAATTGATTACAGCACTATATAGGACACTGTGCTCATCAATAAAGGTGTAATGTCCATGGTCACTGACCACGAACTCCTTCCATCCAGTCGATGCCCTTTTCTCTAGAGATGTCTGCACATGCGGCCGTCCTGTTCCATGGTGAACACCAGGGTGTGCTCGCGAGCTCAGTCCAGACTTAAGGAGCCAAAGCACACAAGGTGGGAGATTGAGTTGATTTTTCCCAGACCACCCTGGGCTATAAGAAGGGCTGTGCCCCTCCCTGCAGTGCTTGAGCCTTTTTGTCTACCCTAGTCTGTCTAAGCAAATGGTCTCCTAGTGTTTCCCAGTTCCCAGTGCTTCCCGTTCCTGCCACCTGTAACCTGTATCCCGTGCTGTCCTGGTCAAGTACCAGGTTGAGCTGAAGTTTGACAAGGCGGTACGGTCCAGTGGGTCCACGTACCCAACGTGACAGTAGGCTCAGGACATGGACCCCGCTGGTCAATACAAGACCATGATGACGTCACAAGAGATGGGGGCGGATATGCTAGACCTCCAGTCTCAACAGGACCAACTCCTCCAGACCTTGAACATTATTGCACGTCGGCTGGAGGTGCAAGCTGCCGATCGTCTGACTAACACCTCCTGGCAGTGCTGATCCCAGATTTTCTTTGCCACTTCCTGACCGCTATGATGGAGACGCAAGGACCTGCCATGGATTTTTGAACCAGTGCTAGATCCACTTTAGCCTGTATGCAAGGGCATTTATGTCTGATGGCGCAAGGGTCGCTTTCATCGTCTCTCTCCTCACTGGCAGGGGCCTTGCATGGGCGAATCCTATCTAGGAGAGACAAGGACCAGAGACACGTGACTTCCAAGGGTTCCTCCAGACATTTCGCACAGTGTTTGAGGAGCCTGGATGAGTCTTGTCTGCAGCCGCCTCCTGCTGAACCTACGCCAGGGAGACACCTCCGTGGTCGAGTACGCCATCCACTTCCGCACCCTGGCGGGTGAACTGTTGTGGAACAATGAGGCCCTGGTTGCTACATTCTGGCAGGGACTGTCTCCTAAGATTAAGGACGAGCTTGCCGCCCGAGATCTACCATCTACCCTGGATGACCTCATCCTTCTGGCCGCCCAGATTGATATAAGGATCCGAGAACAGCTCCAAGAAGGTCGTTGGGAGAAAGGACTCCCTAGTCCGGTCCCTACTTTGCAGCAACCCCTGCTGTCCTCAGATGCCGATCCTCCTAAGGAGTCTGTGGGAACGGACCAGTTTAAGCTATCTATCCAGGAGAGACAACACAGACGCATCTCGGGACTCTGTCTATATTGCTGCCTCGGAGGCCATCTTCTGCGTCTGTGTCCCCAAAAGCCCCAGAGCCTAGGGTTGGTGGGAGAGACAACCTTGGGTAAAGAAGGACTTTCGTTTAAATTGTCCATTCCCGTGACCATAGTGTCCGACGAGAAAACGCATCAGGTCTCTGCGTATCTGGACTCTGGATCCACCGCTAATTTCATTCGTAGAGACCTGGTGGATCTTCTCCAATTGCCCACTACCCCTCTGGAGAGGCCATTGATGGTTGCTTCTGTAAATTGACTACCTCTGCCAGACCCAATTATAGCTGTGACCAAGCTGCTGAGGCTCCATTTGGGAGCCCTCCACTCCAAGCTCCTCTCGTTCTTTGTCCTGCCTAAGGCCGTCAACCCGTGCTGTTGGGTCTCCCTTGGTTCCGACTGCATGCCCCAGTCCCAGTTTTCCAGTGGGGCCTGAGTGTCTCAATCGTTGCCTGGTACAGATTAGTTCGATTCAGCCTCCTCTGCCTCGGTCCTTGGCAGGATTGCCTGGTCATTATTTTGCATTTTCGGACGTCTTGAGCAAGAAAGGGGCTGAGATGCTGCCCCCACACCGTGCGTATGACTTTCCTATCGACCTAGTTCCTGGTGCTTCCCTTCCCCATGGTAGGGTATATCCTCTCTTTTTGCCAGAGACTCTGTCCATGTCCGCCTATGTTAAAGAGAACTTGGAGAGGGGCTTCATACTGAAGTTTTCCACACCCCGGCAGAAGCCGGGTTCTTCTTCGTCAAGAAAAAGGATGGTTCTCTGCGTCCTTTCATCGACTACCAGGGTCTCAACCAGATCACGGTGAAAAATAGGTATCCGTTGCCATTGATCTCTGAACTGTTTGATCGTATACGTGGTGCCAAGATTTTTTCTAAACTAGACCTGCGTGGGGCTTACAACCTAATTCGGATTCGCCGGGGTGAGGAATGGAAGACTGCATTTAACACCCGTGACGGACACTATGAATATCTAGTAATGCCCTTCAGCCTGTGTAGTGCTCCTGCGGTCTTCCAGGAGTTTGTTTACCCCTTCAGGACTGAGCCTGTTTTGGCCTTCAGGACGAAGCCGATTTTTCAAATCTGACATGTGTCACTTTATGTGGTAATAACTCCGGAATGCTTTTACCTATCCAAGCGATTCTGAGAATGTTTTCTCGTGACATATTGTACTTTATGTTAGTGAAAAAATTTGGTTGATAAATTCAATATTTATTTGTAAAAAACACCAACATTTGGAGAAAATTTGCAAAAATTAGCAATTTTCTAAATTTAAATGTATCTGCTGTAAAACAGATAGTAATACCACACAAAATAGTTACTAGTTAACATTTCCCATATGTCTACTTTAGTTTTGCATCGTTTTTTGAACATTCTTTTATTTTTCTAGGACGTTACAAGACTTAGAACTTTTACAGCGATTTCTCATATTTTCAAGAAAATTTCAAAAGGCGATTTTTACAAGGACCAGTTCAGTTCTGAAGTGGCTTTGAGGGCCTTATATATTAGAAAGTCCCCATAAATCACCCCATTTTGAAAACTGCACCCCTCAAAGTATTAAAAACAGCATTCAGAAAGTGTATTAACCCTTTAGGCGTTTCACAGGAATTAAAGCAAAGTAGAGGTGAAAGTTACAAATTTCATTTTTTTTTTACAAAATTCATTTGTAATCATTTTTTTCTATACCGCAGAAGGTTTCACCCAAGAAATGTAACTTATTATTTATTGCCCAGATTCTGCAGTTTTTAGAAATACCCCATATGTGGCCCTAGTCCGGTCATGGACTGAAACACAGGCCTCAGAAGCAAAGGAGCACCTAGTGGATTTTGGGACCTCCTTTTTTTTAGCATATATTTTAGGTACCATGTCAGGTTTGAAGAGGTCTTGTGGGGCCAAAACAATAAAGACCCCCAAAAGTGACCTCATTTTGGAAACTACACCCCTCAGGGAATTTATATAGGGGTATAGTTAGCATTTTTATCCCACAGTTTTTTTGCTAAATTTATTTGAATTAGTTTGTGAAGATGAACATCTACTTTTTTTCTGAAAAAACGTAGAAATTTTTAATTTTTTCAAGGAATAAAAGAGAAAAAACACCCCAGCATATGTAAAGAAATTTCTCCTGATTATAGCAATACCCCATATGTGGTAATAAACTGCTGTTTGGATCCACAGCAGGACTCAGAAGGGAAGGAGCACCATTTGGATTTTGAAATTCAGATTTTGCTGGAATAGTTTTCAGTGCCATGTCGCGTTTGAACTGCACTGGAGGGAACAAAATAGTGGAAACCCCCAGAAAGTGACCCCATTTTGGAAACTACACTCATAGAGGGAATTTTTCTAGGGGTAAAGTTAGCATTTTGACCCCACGGTTGTTTTGCTGAATTCATTGGAATTATTCTGTAAAGGTAAAAATCGACTTTTTTTCTTAAAAAAAGGTAGCCATTTTTAATTTTTACAAGGAATAAAGGAGAAAAAGCACCCCAACATTTGTAAAACAATTTCTCCCGATTACGGAAATATGCCATATGTGGTAATAAACTGCTGTTTGGACCCACAGCAAGGCTTAGAAGGGAAGGAGCGCTATTTGGCTTTTGGAGCTCAAATTTAGCTGAAATGGTTTTTGGGTGCCATGTCGCATTTGCAAAGCCTCTGAGAGGCCAAAACAGTGGAAACCCCCCAAAAGTGGAAATTACACCACTTAAAGAATCTATCTAGGGATATAGTGGGCATTTAGACCCCACAAGTCTTTTGCAGGATTTATTAGAATTAGGCCGTGAAAATGAATATCAACATTTCTTCCACTAAAATGTTGCATTTTTTTCAATTTCACAAAGGATAAAGGGGGAAAAAGCTGCCCAACATTTGTAAAGCAATTTCTCCCGAGTACGGCAATACCCCACGTGTGGGCATAAATGGTTTTTCATTAGAAAGTAATTAACCCTTTCTGGACTGATCCATTTTTTTCTTTTCCTTTTTAGTTTTTTTCTCCCCGCGTTCCAAGAGCCATAACTTTTTTATTTTTCAGTCAATAGAGCGGTATGAGGGCTTATTTATTGAGGGACGAGCGTTCGTTTTTATTGGTACCATTTTTTGGTACATACAACTTTTTGAACACTTTTTATTACATTTTTAGGTAGAGCCAAGTTGACCAAAAAAACAGCGATTTTGCCATTTTAAATTCTTTATTTTCCACGTGAGACGCTCTATACATCACCCCCACACTACGACATGCTATGTTGTGGTGCGCGAAGGGGTTAATGCGCAGCGCATGGTGCGGAGTGAAAATTACAATTTTCCACTCATATGCCATTTTAGTGCACTACATGTTATGCCCAGTTTGTGCCACTGAAGACAAATACCTCATAAAATATTAACCGGGTTCTCCCGTAATGGCGATGCCATATCAGTCGACGTAGACTGGTGTTTGGGCAGGCTGCAGGGCTCAGAAGGGAGGGACGCCATTTGACTTTTGGGGCGCAGATGTAGCTTGGTAGTTGTTCTGTTTGGGGTTTTACTGGTGTTTCAGTTTATAATGTGGGGGCATATGTTATCTGTGCGTGGTACATCAGGGTATAATAAGAGGGTATAATAATGCAGTAAATAAATAATAATCCGCAGATATGTGGCCGGTGTCGCACTGATAAATGGCGCCCGATCTTATCTGCTTTTGGAACACTGCACATTTTGCAGCGCCATATTCTGGGAGACAGAACTTTTTTATTTTTTCACCACCGGAGCTGTGTGAGGGCTTATTCATTGCGGGACAATCTGTAGGTTGTCATTGTTACCATTTTGGGGTACGAGAAATTTTTTTGATCACGTTTTATTCCATTTTTTGGCAAGCAAGGTGACCAAAAACCATCAATTCTGACAATGTTTTTTATTCGTTTTTTTATGGCCTTCACCCTGGGCTATAAATGACCATTATACTTTATTCTGCGGGTCGATACGATTACAGCGATACCAGATGTATATAATTTTTTTATGTTTTGCAGCGTTTGTGCAATAAAATCACTTCTTTATAAAATAAATAATTTTTTGTGTCACCATATTCTGAGAGCCATAACGTTTTTATTTTTCAGTCAAAAAAGCGGTGTAAGGGCTTATTTTTTGCGGGACGGGATGTAGTTTGTATTGGTACCATTTTGGCGTACATGCGACTTTTTGATCACTTTTTATTGTATATTTTGGGAGGGGTGGTAACCAAAAAATTGTGATTCGGCACTCTTTTTCGTTTATTTTTTCCGCGTGTTCACCGTGCGGGAAAAATAATAGTACAGTTTTATAGTTGGGGTCGTTACGAACGCGGCGATACCAAATATGTGTACTTTTTTTAACGTGTTCATTTTTTTCCTATAATAAAAGACTTATTATAGGAAAAAAAGCATTCTTTGTTTATGTCACTTCTAACTTTTATTTTTACACTTTTTCAAAACATTTTTATTATCTTTTTTTTACTTTTTTTACTTGTCCCACGAGGGGACACTTAGGCTTGCAGATCTGATCGCTGCTGGAACACATTACACTACACACGTAGTGTAATGTGTTCTAACTGTCATTGTGACGTGACAGTCACACTGACAGGAAGTCTCAGAGGACCGGCGGAGGCTGATCCTCCGAGGCTTCCGTACATGGCAACCCGGAGGTCATTGTCTGGCCTCTGGTTGCCATGATAAGGATCGCTAGCCCCCGCAAATACATGTGGGGGGCTGCCGATCCGCTGTAAACCTCTTAGATGTGGTGATCGCAATCGACCACCGCATCGAAGGGGTTAATTGCCGATTTCAGCGGCGACAGGCCGCTGATCGGCAATGGGGAGAGCAGGGCTGACACCCTGCACAGTTAACCGCCGCTGCGGTGTAACGCCGCAAGGCGGTTAACTGTTAAAGCGCGGACGTAACTGCACGCCCAGGTGCGCGAAGTTACTGCTCACCTGGACGTGCATTTACACCAAGGTGCGGGAAGGGGTTAATGACGTCTTCCGCGACCTCCTCCAATGTTTGTGTTGTGGTCTATCTTGATGACATCTTGATTTTTTTTTTCCAGATCCAATGACTCATCAGAGACATGTTCGTCAGGTTTTGCTGCGGTTGAGGGAGAATCGCCTGTACGCCAAGTTGAAGTGCATGTTGAGAAAGATGCTCTACCCTTCCTGGGCTACATCATCTCGAATCAAGGTCTCAAGATGGATCTTGAAAAGGTAAAGTCTGTCCTGGAATGGCCACGCCCTCAAGGCTTGAGGGCCATAAAGCGCTTCACCAATTTCTACAGACCGTTCATTCCAAACTTCTCCTCACTGACATCTCCTATCTCTAACCTCACCAAGAAAGGCATGAACGCCAAGTTGTGGACTCCAGAAGCAGAGTTCGCATTTAATAGCCTGAAGAGTGACTTCACGTCAGCCTGTATCATCCATCATCCAAATGTTTCTCGACAGTACTCGTTGGAGGTGGACGCCTCCTCTGTTGGTGCTGGAGCACTCCTGTTCCTAAAAGGTTCCAAGGGCAAGTCAATGGTATGTGGCTATTACTATAAGCTCTTCTCTTCCGCAGAACGCAACTACTCGATTGGGGATTGGGAGTTACTGGCCATCAAATTGGCTCTGGAGGAATGGAGACATCTATTAGAGGGTGCAGTTCATCCTATCTTGATATTTACGGACCACAAGAACCTCACTTATCTCCAGACGGCCCAACGACTGAATCCTGGTCAGGCCAGGTGGTTGCTGTTCTTTGCCCGGTTCCAGTTTGAGCTCCACTACCGTCCAGCCGATGCCTTGTCCAGGTCATTCAAGACAGAGGACACTATGGAGTCTCCACAGAGTATCATTAACCCATCCTGCATCATCCCTGTCAACCCTCTGCGAGTTAGAGCCATTCACCCAGGGAGGACTTTTGTGCGTCTGGCGGACAGAAGAAGAATCCTCCACTGGGAACACCATTCCAAATTGGCAGGTCACGCGGGCGCCTGTAAGACCCGAGACCTGATTGCTCGTCAGTTCTGGTGGCCCACCTTGCCCAAAGACATCATGGCCTTTGTCTCCTGCACGGTGTGAGCAGCAAATAAGGTTGCCCACTCCAAACTGGCGGGCCTGCTCCAGTCGTTGCCTGTGCCCGATGCCCCCTGGCAACATATTGCTATGGACTTTGTCACGGACCTGCCTCTCTCTGCTGGTTGCAGTACGGTCTGGGTGGTGGTTGTCTGATTCTCCAAAATGGCTAATTTCATTCCACTGACCGGCCTACCGTCTGCTTCCCCACTAGCCAATCTCTTTGTCCAACACATCTTCCGTCTGCACGGCTTTCCTCTACATATTGTGTTGGATCAGGGGGTTCAGTTAGTTCACCTCTAAGTTCTGGAGAGCCCTCTGCCTACTTCTCGGTGTGAAATTGGACTTTTCCTCTGCCTACCATCCCCAGTCCAATGGTCAATTCGAGAGAATAAACCAGATTATGGAGAACTATCTACGACACTTTATCTTCAGGCAGCATGAATACTGGGTGCAACACCCACGTATACCTCTTCCTGTTTCCACTACGTCCCAGGTGCCTGCAGTTGACTCTGCATTCAGAGAATTTCTACAAATCTGGCAGCAGACTCGATCTTCTATTCTTCTGGCAGTCGACCGCATGAAGAGAAAGGCAGACACAAGAAGACGAGAGCCTCCCCAGTTCCTTCCAGGTACTAAGATCTGACTGTCCTCTAGGAATATCCGGCTGAGGATGCCATCGTACAAGTTTGCTCCCAGGTTCCTTGGACCCTTCGAGATTTTGCAACAAATCAACCCTGTTTCCTACAAGCTTCGGCTGGCTCATACCCTCAGGATCCCCAACTCCTTACATATCTCCCTGCTGAAGCCGGTGATCTTGAACCGCTACTCCAAGACTTCCACTTCTGCAGTTGCTCCCAGCGGTACATCAGAGACTTTTGAGGTTAAGGAGATCCTGGACACTAAAAAAAGTAAGAGGAAGAACCTTTTATTCAGTTGATTGGAAGGGGTTTGGTCTTGAAGAGAGGTCCTGGGAGCCAGAAGAGAATCTCAATTCTCCTACCCTCATTAAGAGGTTTATCTCTCGCTCTGGCCACAAGAGGAGGGGGCGTAAGAGTGGGGGATACTGTAACGTCTGTGGTCACTGACCACGATCTCCTTCCATCCAGTCGACGCCCTTCTCTCCAGAGATGTCTGCACATGCGGCCGTCCTGTTCCACAGTGATCACCAGGGTGTGCTCGCAAGCTCAGTCCTGACTTAAGGAGCCAAAGCGCACACAGGTGGGAGATTGAGCTGATTTTTCCCAGACCACCCTGGGCTATAAGAAGAGCTGTGCCCTGCCCTGCAACCCACCAGGTTGAGCTGAAGTTGTGCTGTGCCACGCCTGTCCTGCTACACCACACCTGGAGCCTGCCTGCTGCCTAGTCCCAGCCGAGCCTGTCTTGCTACTGTCTGAGCTACCACAGGTACACTATACAAACTATAGACTGTGACCCGTGTCCTGATGGCCAGCTGCCATACCGTCAAGGCGGTACGGTCCAGTGGGTCCACATACCCAACGTGACAAAAGGCTTGTAAACTGCCAACTACCATGACAGAAGCAAAAATTATTTTGATATTAAAAAAAGATAAATGCCTAGTAAAGGTGGACTCATTAAGACCAATCTCACTGTTAAATACAAGCGTTAAACTTTTTGCAAAAGTCTTGGCAATTAGATTGTCAAAAATAATCACAACGGTAATTCATGAGGATCAAAACGGTTTTATTCCAGGCAGAACAGTGCGGCAAAGTGTCTGACGAGTCTTTGGTAATATTCAAGTGACATCTGGGTGGGATCCCCGCTCCATCCGGTCTTTGGATGCAGTTAAAGCGTTCAACAGGGTGGAGTGGGGATACCTTTGGGCAGTGTTGAGGAAAATAGGATTTGGCAATTTTTTTTATTGGATTGGTTAGATTACTATATACCGCTCCCAGAGCTAATATCCGGGTCAATGGGAAGAATTCAGAGTTTTTTTCTTAAAGCGGGGTATGAGGCAAGGCTGTCCTCTCCCTCACCCTGTTATTTACCTTGGCGGTTGAACCCTTGGCCAATCTAGTCAGGACAGGCCAGTACATTGAGGGATTTGGTGCTGGGGAGAGAGGACAAAATTGGCCTCTACACGGATGAATTACTCCTGTTTGTGAAAGATCCAGAGGGTAAATTGCAGTATGTAATAGCCGAAATTCAGAAGTTTGTTTTTTTCTCTGGTATTGAAATTAATTGGGCAAAAGCCACGTTGTTGTCCCTTCATAAAAGAAATGTAATACTACAAAATAAAATAAGTGATTTTACCCGGGTCAAACATTTTAATACCTAGGAATTTAAATCTACAATAAGATAGAATATTTTGGGGCTCTTAACCTTACCTGTATGATAAAAGAACTGGGGGAAAAAAAATCAAAATTTGGAGTAAACGACTTATATCAAAAGCTGACAGAATTATTCTGATAAAAGCAGTTTTATTACCTAAATTATTGTTTATTTTTGGAGTATGCCCAGTCGGGATCCATGATAAGCACTTCAAAATAATTATTATTATGTCCAATGAACTTATATGGGGGAGGAAAAGGGTTCGGATAAAACTAGACTTTTTATGCCTTCCAAAGACAAGTGGAAGTTTGGCATTCGCTGAGATCCGCTTGTATTTTTTAGCAGCCCAACTACTTTACATTAAGGAATGGAACAAGGATTTGCTGTGGGTTATGTCTAAGACCAAAGGTCAATACTCCAAAATTTTTTAAGTGTTAGAGTCAGGCCAATTACTATCCGGTGTACTAGCAATTGTTCCAACAGCCCTTCATCTACATGACTGTTGTACTCTCATGGGTAAAATTATAGGAAGGAAAAGTTCAATAGAATTCTCGCCTTTATGGCATAATACATGGTTCAAGCAGTTCAAGGATATCTCAGAGCATCCTCTCCTAAGACAAAAAGAAATAAGGCGTATACTAGACGTAGGGGAGGAGGGAAAAATTAAATCATGGCAGCAACTTTCTGCAGTTTTTGGTCTATCCTCAAAGGAAAGGTTCTCCTTTGCTCAATTAAAACCTGCCCTTGATCACTTGGACAATAAATTGCTCCTTTACAAGGATGCTACGAATAGCTTCTATTCAAGATTTTTCATCCAAGAAGTAGGGGTCAAGGCTCTAATATCTATAAAATATTGTTATAGGTTAATTCAGATAAATGTCAATTTAGGAATATTGAAAAATTGGAAAATTATTTGAAATGTGTAGGCAAGTTAAAATTGGATATTATATATAAAAACATTAGTAGAGCCTCATTAACCCCTTCCCGCTCCTGGACGTACTATTACGTCATGGCAGCTGTATCGTTCGCGCTCCATGACGTAATAGTACGTCTCGGGAGTAACGGCCGTTTCGGCCGTCCTCCCGACACATACAGGAGCTGTGACGCTGCTGTCTTGTTCAGCAGCTGTCACAGCTCCTACAGCGGGGACCGATCGCTGTGTCCCCGCTGATTAACCCCTTAAAAGCCGCGTTCTATAGAGATCGCGGCTTTTTAGGGGTTAAGCTGCCATCGCCGGCCTGCTACGCGATAGCGGCCGGCGATGGTGACTATGGCAACCGGACACCAAACAATGGCGTCCGGCTATGCCATAGACGGAAGCCTAGTGGGTCCTGACAACGTCAGGACCCACTATGCTTGCTGTCAGTGAGTAGCTGACAGTTCTAATACACTGCACTACGCATGTAGTGCAGTGTATTAGAATAGCGATCAGGGCCTCCTGCCCTCAAGTCCCCTAGTGGGACAAAGTAATAAAGGAAATAAAAAGTAAAAAAAAGATGTGTAAAAATAAGAAAATAAAAGATTTAAAAGTAATAAAAGTAAAAATCCCCTCTTTTCCCTTATCAGTCCTTTATTATTAATAAAAATATATAAACAAACAAATAAACTATACATAATTGGTATCGCCGCGTCCGTAACGGCCTGAACTACAAAATTATTTCATTATTTATCCCGCACGGTGAACGCCGTAAAATAAAATAATAATAAACCGTACCACAATCACAATTCTTTGGTCACTTCACCTCCCAAAAAATGGAATAAAAAGAGATCAAAAAGTCGCATGTACCTAAAAATGGTACTGATCGAAACTACAGTTCGTTACGCAAAAAATAAGTCCTCGCACGGCTTTATTGATTGAAAAATAAAAACGTTATGGCTCTTAGAATAAGGTAACACAAAAAGTGAATGATTGTTTACAAAACGTATTTTATTGTGCAAACGCCATAAGACATAAAAAAAAACTATAAACATCTGGTATCGCCGTAATCGTATCGCCCTGCAGAATAAAGTGAATATGTCATTTATAGCGCACGGTGAACGCTGTAAAAAAAAAAGAAAAGAAAAACAATAGTAGAATTGCTGTTTTTTAGTCACCACGCCACCTAAAAATAGAATAAAAACTGATCAAAAAGCCGCATGCACCCCAAGAAAACTACAATGGATTCCTCAAGGGGTCTAGTTTCCAAATTAGGGTCACTTTTGGGGGGTTCCCAATGTTTTGGCAACACAAGACCTCTTCAAACCGGACATGGTGCCTAATAAAAAAGAGGCCTCAAAATCCACTAGGTGCGCCTTTGCTTCTGAGGCCGGTGTTTCAGTCCATTACCGCACTAGGGCCACATGTGGGATATTTCTAAAAACTGCAGAATCTGGGCAATACGTATTAATTTGCGTTTCACTGATAAATCCTTTTGTGTTATAAAAAAAATGGTATAAAGAGGATTTTCTGACAAAAAAAAAAATGTAAATTTCATCTCTACTTTGCTCTAAATTTTTGTGAAACACCTAAAGGGTTCATAAACTTTCTAAATGCTGTTGTGAATACTTTGAGGGGTCTAGTTTCTAAAATGGGGTATTTCATAGGGGTTTCTAATATATGGGCCCCTCAAAGCAACTTCAGAACTGAACTGGAACCTAAAAAAATAAATAAATGAGGCAATACTTCGCTTCTTACATTATACTGATAATGAGCCATGCCCACCCCGAGATGACCCCAGTTTTGACCGTTTGTATAAACGGAGACCCCTATTAGACCGTTCCAGTGCCCGGTTTTCCCAAGCATACACCCCGAGAAGTGTATTTTCTATTGATGAGTCCCTGGTACATTTTAAAGGGAGGGTTCAATTCCGCGAGTACCTGCCGGGTAAGAGGGCAAAGTATGGCGTGAAGATGTATAAGCTGTGAGAGTGCATCAGGGTATACCTACAGGTTTAGGATATATGAAGGAAAGGCCACCCCCAAACCAGACTGCATCCTGGACTACAATAGGTACATGGGAGGGATGGACTTGTCAAATCAAGTCCTGAAGCCCTACAGCGCCATGCGGTGTGGTATAAGAAGCTGGCCGGGCACATCATACAGATGGCTTTGTACAATGCGTACGTGCTACGTCGATGTGCAGGCCAGACGGGAACTTTCCTGGAATTTCAAGAGGTGATTATCAAGAACCTAATCTTTAGGGACCAAGAAGGGGGGGGCACCCAGTACTTCTGGAAGCGAGCCCACATGCATCGTACCAGGGCAACACTTTCCTGGAGAAGTTCCCCAAACTGGCAAGAAGGGAAAAAGTCAAAAGAGGTGCAAAGTCTGCAATAAGAGGGCGATAATGGATGACACAATATATCAATGTGACATGTGTCCCGAATAACCAGAGCTCTGTATGAAAGAGTGTTTTAAAATTTATCATACATCCCTTGGTTTATAATTTACCCCAATTTTACTTACCCTGATGCACTCCACACAGCTTATCCCCCCTCTGAGCCCTGCTGTGTGCCCAGGCAGCTGATAACAGCCACATGTAGGGTATTGCCATACCCGGGAGAACCCACATTACAGTTTATGGGGTGTAGGTCTCCGGTCAAAATGCTCACTACACCTCTAGATGAATGCCTTAAGGGTGTAGTTTTTAAAACGGGGTCACTTCTTGCGGGTTTCAACTGTACTGGTACCTCAGGGGCTTCTGCATACATGACTTCGCACTAGAAAATCCCCAGTAGGCCAAATGGTGGTCCTTTCCTTCTGAGCCCTCCCATGGGCCCAAATAGCAGTTTATCACAACAAATGGGGTATTGCGGCACTCAGAACAAATTGCGCAACAGAATGGGGTATTTTGTTTCTTGTGAAAAGAAGAAATTTTCAGCCAAAACTACATATTATTTGAAAAAAATAATTTTGTTTTCATTCCCAGCCCAATTCAAATAAGTTCTGTGAAAAAACTATGGGGTCAAAATGGTCACAACACCCATAAATGAATTCCTTGAGGGGTGTAGTTTCCAAAATGGGGTTATTTGTGGTTGGTTTCTATTGCTTTGATACCTCTGGGGCTCTGCAAATGCGACATGGCACCCGAAAACCAATCCAGCAAAATCTGGATTCCAAAGAACACACACCGCTCCTTTCCTTCTGAGCCCTCCCATGGGCCCAAACGGCAGTTTATCACCACAAATGGGGTATTGCCGCACTCAGGACAAATTGGGCAACAAAATCGAGTATTTTATTTCTTGTGAAAATAAGAATTTTTTAGCTAAAATGACATATTATTGGAAAAAATATATTTTTTTTTAATTCCCAGCCCAATTCAAATAAGTTCTGTGAAGAAACTATGGAGTCTAAATGGTCACATTACCCATAAATGAATTCCTTGAGGGGTGTAGTTTCCAAAATGGGGTCACTTCTGGTGGGTTTCCATTGCTTTGATACCTCTGGGGCTCTGCAAATGCGACATGGCACCCGAAAACCAAACCAGCAAAATCTGTACTCCAAAGAACACACAGCGCTCCTTCCCTTCTGAGGCCTCCCATGGGCCCAAACGGCAGTTTATTGCCACAAATTGGGTATTGATGCACTCAGGAGATATTGGGCAACAAAATTGAGTATTTTGTTCCCTGTGAAAATAAGAAATTTTGGTAAAAAATTACATCTTATTGGAAATAAATTCATTTTTTTAATGTCACAGCCCAATTGAAATAGGTGCTGTGAAAAAACTGTGTTGTCAAAATGCTAACAACAACCATAAATGAATTCCTTGAGGGGTGTAGTTTCCAAAATGGGGTCACTTTTGGTGGGTTTCCATTGTTTTGATACCTCTGAGGCTCTGCAAATGCAACATGGCAACCAATCCAACCAATCCAACAAAATTTTGACTCCAACAAACATATAGCGCTCCTTTCCTTCTGAGCCCTCCCATGGGCCCAAACGGCAGTTTATCACCACAAATGGGGTATTGCCACACTAAGGACAAATTGGGTAACAAAATTGGGTATTTTGTTCCCTGTGAAAATAAGAAATTTTGATCACAAATGACATTTTATTGGAAAAAATGACATTTTTTTCATTTCACAGCCCAATTCAAATACGTGTTGTGAAAAAACTGTGCGGTCAAAATGGTAACAACAACCCTAAATGAATTCCTTGAGGGGTGTAGTTTCCAAAATGGGGTCACTATTGGGGGATTCCTACTGTTTTGGCACCTCAACACCTCTTCAAACCTGGCATGCTGCCTAAAATATATTCTAATAAAAAAAGAGGACTCAAAATGCACTAGGTGCTTCTTTGCTTCTAGGGCTTGTGTTTTAGTCCACAAGCGCAGTAGGGCCACATGTGGGACATTTCTAAAAACTGCAGAATCTGGACAATACATATTTAGTAGTGTTTCTCTGGTAAAACCTTCTGTGTTACAGAAAAAAAAATGAATAAAATTGAAATTCAGCAACAAAAATGAAATTTGCAAATTTCACCTCCACTTTGCTTTAATTCCTGTGAAATCCCTGAAGGGTTAAAAAAACTTTCTAAATGCTGTTTTGAATACTTTGAGGGGTCTAGTTTTTAAAATGGGGTGTTTTATCAGGGTTTCTAATACATAGGCCCCACAAAGCCACTTCAGAACTCAAGAGGTACCTTAAAAAAAAGGCTTTTGAAATTTTCTTAAAAATATGAGAAATTGCTGTTCATGTTCTAAGCCTTGTAACGTCCAAGAAAAATAAAAGAATGTTCAAAAAACGATGCCAATCTAAAGTAGACATATGGAAAATGTGAACTAGTAACTATTTTGGGTGGTATAACCGTCTGTTTTACAAGCAGATGCATTTAAATTCTGAAAAATGCAATTTTTTCAAAATTTTCTCTAAATTTTGCAATTTTTCACCAATAAACACTGAATATATCGACCAAATTTTACCACGAACATGAAGCCCAATGTGTCACGAGAAAACAATCTCAGAATCGCTTGGGTAGGTTTAAGCATTCCGACGTTATTACCACATAAAATGAAATATGTCAGATTTGAAAACTGGGCTCTGAGCCTTAAGGCCAAAACTAGGCTGCGTCCTTAAGGGGTTAAACAGGAATCACCAATTGATACAATTCAATATAGTTCAAAGACTTTATTACACTCCGGTGTTCCTGAACAGAATCTATTAAAAAAAAAGTCATCTAACTGTCCCGGATGTATGGTAGTGAAGGCCGACTATTTGCACATCCTATGGAGCTGTCCGACAGTTATAACATTTTTGGTAGCAATTTCTAAAGAAATTTTGGACCGTCAGGAGGTGGATATTCTTTTCTCTTCCCAATTAGTATTACAGGGAGATCATTCTGCTTTAAATGTACCTAGACACTGGAAAAATGGTGTAATAAAGTTATTGTTTATCGCCAAACTTCAGATCATTAGAAAATGGATCTCTAACACTCCTAAGGCTGTAAAAGCATGGATCCATAATGTGAAAACAATCATAAGTAATGAAAAAATAAACAACAATAGTACCTCCTGGAGTAACCTTAAAAATTGCTACTGGGGCCAATGGTAGTGATTCTATTCCTGTGTAATTTCTAGTAATTTTCAAGTGGTCTGATTCTATGCCTGTCTAAAGGTGGATTAGGGCGGAGGGGCATTATGGGGGGGGGGGGGTTATTGAGGGTTATGGTAAAAGTTACAAAAGCAATTTTGTATTATAAAGTGTGTATTGCAATATTCTGTTAAAAGTTATTCTATTCCTGTCAAATTTTCACATTGTGTTGAATAAAAATGTTCATTACATTTTTTTTTTTTAATATTAATCATGAATTGTGTATCATTAAACATGTATTATGAATAATTAATACTGTATTATGTATCATGAATCTTGAATCATAAATCGTGTATCCTTAATCATTAATCACGAGTTATTAATCATGAATTATTAATCATGAATAATGTGTCATGAATCACTAATATTGTATTATGAATCATGTATCATGAATCAATAATCGTGAATCGTGAATCATGTATTATGAATCATGAATCATGAAACATTAATCATTAATTATGAATAATATATAATGAATCATTAAACATGAATCATTTAATCATGAATAATTAATCATGAATCATGTAACATGATTCATAATACATGATTCCTGATAAATGATTCATGATTTATTATTCATAATACATGTTTAATGATTGATGATACATTATTCATAATTAAAGGGTTATTCCCAAGTTGACTCAAATTTTTTTTTTTTTACATTCTAAGCAGGAAATTTATTTTAAAACATTTGCTGTTAAAAAATTTAAAAAATTCATTTCCTAAGTACCTTTTTTTTACACTTGATAACTCAGCAAGTGCTGGTTATCTTTTCTAAAAAGGGGCGTGAGTGGCTCTATGTCAATCAAGCCGCTCTGCTCTGCAGTGTGCGCACTCCCGATGTTGCTAGATACTATAGTTCTAGCAACATCGGGAGAATGTTCGTCAACTACACTACATTACACTACACTACACTACACTACACTACATTCACCCCGTTTCGGCAAGCCACTTTTCCATCACCCACCCTGTCACTACATGTAATTTTTTTTATCCGCCGCACCGGTGCTGCATCAGCACCCGGCGAACAACTAAAAATATATTAAAAAAAATAAACTCACCTAAGACGTTCTAACGGCGCTCTGAACGGTCCTGTCACTTGCCATCTTCCTTCTTCTTGGCGCCGCTCGCATTCATAGTAACAATGCGTTGTGGCGCAGATGACGTAATCATGTCAGGCACACGTGATTACGTCATCTGCGTCGACCGCTCTGTTATTGTGAATGGGAGCAGTAAGAAGAAAAGTGACGGGACTGTTCAAATCTTCGTGGGTACGTCTTAGGTGAGTTTATTTATGTATGTATGTATGTTGTCATGTATGTATGTTGTCATGTATGTTGTCATGTATGTATGTTGTCATGTATGTATGTTGTCATGTATGTGTATGTATGTTTGCATGTATGTTTGCATGTATGTATGTTTGCATGTATGTATGTTTGTATGTATGTATGTTGTCATGTATGTATGTATATATGTGCATGTATGTTTTCATGTATGTTGGCATGTATGTATATATGTGCATGTTTGTATGCATATTTGCATGTATATATTTGCATGTATGTATGTTTGCATGTATGTATGCTTGCATGCATGTTGGTATGTATGTATGTTGGCATGTATGTATATATGTGCATGTATGTATGTTTGCATGTATTTATTTTTGCATGTATGTTTGCATGTATCTTTATATATATATATATATATATATATATATATATATGTGCATGTATGTAATTATGTTTGCATGTATTTATGTTTGCATGTATATATTTGCATGTATGTATGTATACATGCATGTATGTATGTATGTATGTATGTATGTTTGCATGTATGTATGTTTGCATGTATGTTTGTTGGCATGTATGTATGTTGGCATGTATGTATGTTGGCATGTATGTATGTTGGCATGTATGTATTTTGGCATGTATGTATGTTGGCATGTATCTGTATATATGTGCATGTTTGTATGTTTGCAGGTATTTATTTTTGCATGTATGTTTATATGTATGTGCATGTATGTAATTATGTTTGCATGTATTTATGTTTGCATGTATATATTTGCATGTATGTATGTATGTTTGCATGTATGTATGTTTGCATGTATGTATGTTGGCATGTATGTATGTATGTTTGTATGTATGTATGTTGGCATGTATGTATGTATGTTGGCATGTATGTATGTT
This sequence comes from Rhinoderma darwinii, assembly GCF_050947455.1. Lineage (NCBI taxonomy): Eukaryota > Metazoa > Chordata > Amphibia > Anura > Rhinodermatidae > Rhinoderma > Rhinoderma darwinii. The sequence continues at coordinate 326,774,294 of NC_134688.1, read as the reverse complement.
TGCATGTATTTATTTTTGCATGTATGCTTGCATGTATGTTTATATATATATATATATATATATATATGTGCATGTATGCAATTATGTTTGCATGCATGTTTGTGCATGCTTGTATATATGTATGTATGTATGTATCTTTGCATGTTTGTTTGTATGTATGTGTTTTCATGTGTGTATGCATGTATGTATGTATGATAGTTTGCATGTATGTATGTATGTATGTATATATGTGTGTGTGTGTGTGTATGTATGTATGTATATATGTGTGTATGTATGTATGTATGCATGCATGTATGCATGTATGCATGCATGTATGCATGTATGGCCGTGTATGATATTGTCTGCTGGCGCCCTGTATCTAAGTCAACTTCGCGGCAGGCTTCTATACATGGTATAACAGTAAGTATCACACATTAAACTGAATCTAAGCCTACGACATGTTTTATTTCATTTTTTTAAATATTTTTTTTTACAGGTTTGGTGTTTGGACTACGTCGGTTTCGAGGACTACTTAGATGACATTTTGTTTTTCTACAATAAAATGGTTAATGAGGGTTGTGTTGGGGGTGCTTTATTTCAATAAAATATTTTATCTATATCTTTGTCTTTTCTTTTCAAATTTTATTACTACCACTTTAGTAATGGCCGCTGTCTGAGTGACAACATCCATTACTAAGGCGAGGCTTAGTGTTAGCCGGTGCAGAGGCTAACACTAACCACCATTATTACCCCGGTACCCACCACCACCAGGGGTGCCGGGAAGAGCCAGGTACGATCCAGTACCCGACCATCTGTTGTGATGGTCGGGCTCTGGGGTGGCCGCAGGCTGGGAAGGGCCAAAAACAGTGGACCTTCCCACCCTTGTAATGCTAGGCTTCTGCTGTTGTGTTGTATCTGGCTGGTTATAAAAGTGGGGGGGACCCCACGTCATTTTTTATTATTATTTATTTATTAATTTTTTATTTTTTTAAAAAAAAGACATGGGGTTCCACCCAATTTATCATAACCAGCCACATACAACACAGTGTTATTAGCCTGGGAATGGACAAAACCAGTGGCCCTTCCCACCCATGTAATGCCAGACTGCTGCGGCCTTGTATATGGCTGGTTATTAAAAATGTGGGGGACCCGTCTATTGTTACATTTGTTAAATTTTAAAAAAAAAACGACGTGGGAATCCCCCCAATTTTTATAACCAGCCCGATACAACACAGCAGCAGCAGCAGCCTAGCATTACAAGGGTGGGAAGGTCCACTGTTTTTGGCCCTTCCCAGCCTCATAATACCAGCCTACGCCCGCCCCAGTACCCGACCATCACAACAGATGGTCGGGTACTGGATCGTACCAAGCTCTTCCCGGCACCCCTGGTGGTGGTGGGTACCGGGGTAATAATGGGTGGTTAGTGCTAGCCTCTGCACCGGCTAACACTAAGTACCGCCTTAATAATGGACGCTGTCAATCAGCCAACTGCCATTATCTAGGCACTAATAAAGTTTAAAAAAAAACACAAAGACAATTCTTTTTTATTGAAATAAGAAATCCCCAACAAAACCCTCGTTAACCATTTTATTAAAATTTGAAAAAACGTAGATCTACGCAGTAGTCCAACGAATCGAAGATGTAGTCCAATCGGTACATCAAAATCTGCAACAACATAAAAAAACAGTTATCAATGTGAACAATACCAATACTTCTCACCTACACACATATACACACACACACACACACACACACACACACACACACACACACACACACACACACACACACACACACAACCATACACAAACACACACATATATACACAAACACAACAAGATATACACACACACACACACATAAACAGACAAACACACACACATATACACGAACTCACACATATACAGACAAAAACACACATACCCAAACACACACATATACAAGAACACACACATATACACAACACACACACACACACACACACACACACACACACACACACACACACACACACACACACACACATATACACAAACAAACACACACACACACACACACACACACACACACATATACACAAACACACACATATACACAGTTATACACAAACACAACAAGATATACACAAACACACACACACACACACACACACACACACACACACACACACACACACACACACATAAAGAGAAAAACACACACACATATACACACATATACACGAACTAACACATATACACAAACACACATATACAAACAAAAACACATACCCAAAACACACATATACCCAAACACACACATATACACAAACACACACATATACACAAACACACACATATACACATATACACATATACACAAACACATGTACACAAACAGACCCATATATACACAAACACACACATATACACACACACAAACATATACACAAACACATATACACAAACACACCCATATATACACAAACACACACAAATAAACACACAAACACACACCCATATACACACATATACACAAACACACACATATACACAAACACACATATACACAAACACACATATACACAAACACATGCACACAAACAGACCCATATATACACAAACACACACATATACACACAAACACACACAAACATACACAAACACATATACACAAACACACACACACATAAACACACAAACACACACCCATATACACACATATACGCAAACACACATATACAAAAACACACACACAAACATCTACACACAAACATATGCACAAACACATATGCACAAACAAACCCATATATACACACACACATAAACACACAAACACACACATATACACAAACACACACATATACAAAAACACACACACACAAACATCTACACACAAACATATACACAAATACACCCATATATACACACACATATACACAAAAGTATACACAAATACATATACACAAACACACAAACACATATACACAAACACACATATAAAAACAAAAACAGACAAAGACATATACCCAAACACACATATATACACAAACACACACATACACAAACACACACAAATACATATATATATATATATATACAAACCGTGCGGCTGGTGTCTCGCCTGGTGTCTCGCCTGGTGTCTCGCCGTGCATCTACGGCGCATGCGCCGAGATGCGCGTTCACAAGATAAATGACATCCTCTCCTCAGGAAGGAGAGGATGTCATTACGCATGCGCGGTCACCGCTAAAGGTAAATAGCGGTGGCCGGGAACCTAGACAACGCGCAAGATACAAAGAGGGACCGACCTGGACTTCAATCAAGAATCGCAGGAAAACGACATCGCTGGGCGACGGACAGGTAATTAGAAAAGTTCTTATTTTTACATGGGGGAGCTTAATAGCTACATTTATCAACTTGGGAATAACCCTTTAATGATGATTCATGATTCATAATACATTATTCATGATTTCCGATTAATGATACATAATAAATGATTTATTATTAATTATTCATAATACATGATTCATGATACATTATTCATGATGAATAATTCATGATTAATAATTCATGATTTATGATTTAAGATGTATAATTCATGATTAATGATACATGATTTATGATTCATGATTTGATTTTTGATTCATGATTCATGATAAATGATTCCAGTGGCGTAACTACCGCTATAGCAGCCGTAACGGCTGCTACGGGGCCCGCGGCATGAGGGGGCCCGTGTCGCCCGCCGGCACGGGCCCCCACCATGGCCGGAGGCTCCGCTAGCTGCCGCTATGGCTGCTACAGCGCGATGCCACTATACACTATGGCAGAGCAGGGAGGCATCTCCCCGCTCTGCCATTAAAGGGGTTGTTCCTACATAAGACATGTATCCCCTATCCACAGGATAGGGGATACATGTGTGATCGCTGGCAGCGATAGGGGGAACGGGGGACCGAAAGTCCCCTGAAGTTCTCCATCACAAACCTCGGACTTCCGGGGTCTGTGTCAGCAGCTCCGTAGAAATGAATGGAGCGCCGGTCGCGCTTGTGCGCATGCGTGACCAGCGCTCCTTTCATTTTTATTGAGCTGCGCAGACTCCGGAAGTCAGAGGTTAGTCATGGAGAACTTCGGGAGACTTTCGTTCCCCCGTTGTCCTTATCAGTGCCAGCGATCACACATGTATCCTGTGGATAGGGGATACATGTTTTTTGTAGGACACTATAGGTCGGATTTTTTTGGGGAGTTGGGGCTGCATGGCATTACCTACAGGCGGGGCTGTATGGCGTTACCTACAGGGGGGCTGTATGGTGTTACCTACAGGGGGGGCTGTATAGAGTTACCCACAGGGGGGGCTGTATAGAGTTACCCACAGGGGGGGCTGTATAGAGTTACCTACAGGGGGGGCTGTATAGAGTTACGTACAGGGGGGGCTGTATAGCGTTACCTACAGGGGGGGCTGTATAGCGTTACCTAAAGTGGGGGCTGTATAGCGTTACCTACGGGGGGCTGTATGGCGCTATCTACAGGGGTGGCTGTATGGCGTTACCTACAGGGGGGGTTGTATGGCGTTATCTACAGGGTGGGCTGTTTGGAGTTATCTACAGGGGGGCTGTATGGCGTTATCTACAGGGGGGGCTGTATGGCGCTATTTACAAAGGGGTCTGTATGGCGTTATCTACAGGGTGGGCTGTATGGCGTTATCTACAGGGGCTGTATGGCGTTATCTACAGGGGGCTGTATGGCGTTATCTACAGGGGGGCTGTATGGCGTTATCTACAGGGGGGGCTGTATGGCGCTATTTACAAAGGGGTCTGTATGGCGTTATCTACAGGGTGGGCTGTATGGCGTTATCTACAGGGGCTGTATGGCGTTATCTACAGGGGGGCTGTATGGCGTTATCTACAGGGGGGTCTGTATGGCATTATCTACAGGGGGGTCTGTATGGCGTTATCTAAAGAGGGAGCTGTATGACGTTATCTACAGGGGGGCTGTATAGCGTTACCTACAGGGGGGCTGTATGACGTTATCTTCAGAGGGGGCTGTATGGCGTTATCTACAGGGTGGGCTGTATGGCGTTATCTACAGGGGGGCCTGTATGGCGTTATCTACAGGGGGCTGTATGACGTTATCTACAGTGGGGGCTGTAAAAAAGGCACTATCTACAAGGGGGAGTTGCGTGACACCCAGGGGAGGGGGGGCCCCAGTCAAAAGTTTGCTATGGGGCCCAGTCTTTCCTAGTTACGCCCTTGAATGATTCATTATTAATGATTCATAGTACATGATTCATGATAAATGATTCATGATACATGATACATAATTCATTATTAATGATACATGATACTATTTTTCCATCCTAGAAAAGGGTCCGATTTTGGTACACCTTTATCTCTATCTTATACCATCTCCTCCTGATTTTGGTGCATGTGTTTAATCTCCTGTGCTCCAATAAATCAGAGATTCCCCAGATGGCTTTTTTTTAAGATGTTTGTCCAGCTTTTTATCCGTTATCCCTTTTGACAAGTATTATTTGGCACGGTTAATACATAAACAATTGCCTAATTAGCATACAATATCGCTCAATAGAGTGTCCTATGACATAATGCAAGTCCCCTCAAAAAAAAAAAAAGGGGGAAAATATTGTTCATGCTTCATAACCTATACTACCCATAATTTTACCTGCAATGTATTTAAATCTGGTAGCAGCACAGTACCACCAAAGTACCTGCGGCCCCAACAAAGATCTCCTACATTTTCCAGGATTTTATGATGTTAACAAGGGGTAGAAACAGGCAATTAATGCAACAATTTGACAGTTGAACAGTTCAAAAATATCGCTTTATATTGCCTCTTGTCATCCAATATTATATTATTGCACTCCAAAGGCCTCAGTATATCAGGGTCATATAAAGCTCCAGCCTCTCAAGCTTCCACGGGTCAGTCAAGTTAGTTTAACAGTGGATTATACGATTTTACTTCGGACAGGGAAATACCTCGACCCAGCTTGTGCAAGTAATGCAAATTGATTGATAAAGCCGGTGCAGTCAGTATACGACAATAGTGTGTGTATGTTTATATAAGCAGCATTTGGCTTTCACCTCTCACCCAAGCCAATACATGTAGAAGGCAGCCTCTTATTTCCTGTTTCTTTCCCACTTTCTGCATAGTAATAGTAGAGATTCACCTCATGTCTCTTCCCAGAGACTTAAAGCACGAGCATGAGGCACCCAGAATCCAGGGGCGCTGGGGGAAGCAAAGGCATCGGTAGCATGTATATGCTGGATGAGATTGGTGTACGGGGAGCTATCTCTCAGAAGTTCTGGCGTTCTAGCACTCAGGGATCGAGTTTTTGGCACTCGATGTTCAGCCGGCGTTCCCTCATCTCTGAGATGGAAGTGACGTCAGAGGGGTGGAAGTGGCAGGTGGAGCGCAGCAAAGACTAACTTGTTCCCCCCTCCTAATGTATCATGATTCATTACTCATGACTCACGGATCATGTCTCTTGTATCATGAATCATTAATCATGTATCATGAATCGTTAATCATGTATCATTAATCATGACTCATGAATCATTAACCCCTTAACGACATGTCACGTACTAGTACACGGCAGCCGTTAAGGGGAACTATGGATCGAGCTCACGGGCTGAGCTCGCTCCATACACAACGGGTGACGGCTATGTAACACAGCCGACACCTCACTGCAAAGGGCAAAGTTCGTTTAACACCTTAAATGCCGCTGTCAATCGCGAGCGTTTCACTTAAATTGTTAGAATCAGGGGGCACACCCTCAAACACCGCATTGTGTCACCCCCGTGGCACGATTGGCCATTTACAGTGGTTGTTATGGCAGCCTGTGGGCCTAATGAAGGCCCCCAGGTCTGCCATCTTTGAAACCCTGCCTCCTCAAAGGAGACTGTCAGAATCACGATATACTTCAATACATTAGTATTGCAGTATATCATGCAAGCGATCCATCGATCGCTGCTTCAAGTCCCCCTTTTTCCCTAAAGCAATGTTAAAAAAATAAATAAAAGTTAACATAACTGGTATCGCCTCATCCATAAAAGTCTAAACTATCACAATATAGCATTATTTAACCCGCTCGGTGAACGACGTAAAAAAATAAATATATATAATTGTATCAACCTGTAGAATAAGATGAATATGTAGTTTTTACCGCCTGATGGATGCCGTAAAAATGAAACACCCCCCCCCCCAAAAAAAAGGTGTAATCGCAGTTTTTTGCCCATTTCACACCACAAATAATGTATTTTCAGATTCCCAGTACATTATGCGGTACAATAAACGGTGCCATGAAAAACGGCAACTAGTCCCGCAAAAAACAAGACCTCATATGGCTGTGTTGGCGAAGAAATAGAAAAGTTATGGCTTTTGGAAAGAGGAGAGGAAAAAACGAAAATGAAAAACTCAAATTGGTCTGGTCTTTAAAGAGGCTCTGTCAGCACATTATAAGTGCCCTATCTCCTACATAAGGAGATCGGCGCTATAATGTAGGTGACAGCAGTGCTTTTTATGTAAAAAAAAACATTTTTACCACATTATTAGCGATTTTAGATTTATGCTAATGAGTTGCTTAATGCACAAGTGGGCATATTTTTACTTTAGACCAAGTGGGCGTTGTACAGGGGAGTGTATGACCCTGACCAATCAGCGTCATGCACTCCTCTCCATTCATTTACTCAGCGCATAGGGATCCTGCTAGATTCTTATGTGCTGTCTTATACTAACACATTAACAATACTGAAGTGTTTAGACAGTGAATAGACATTCCACAGGATGTCTATTCACAATCTCTGCACTTCGTTACTGTTTCTATGGTAGTTACAGCAGAGGAAGCGTGATCTCGTTGTAACCTGTCATTTACAGCGAGATCTCGTGAGATCACGCTTCCTCTGCTGTAACTACCACAGACAGAGTAACGAAGTGCAGAGATTGTGAATAGACATCCCGTGGAATGTCTATTCACTGTCTAAACACTTCAGTATTGTTAATGTGTTAGTATAAGACAGCACATAAGAATCTAGCAGGATCCCTATGCGCTGAGTAAATGAATGGAGAGGAGTACATGAGGCTGATTGGTCAGCGTCATACACTCCCCTGTACAATGCCCACTTGGCCTAAAGTAAAAATACGCCCACTTGGGCATTAAGCAACTCATTATTAGCAATTTTCGATTTATGCTATAGTGGTAAAAATAGATAGTTTTTTTTAAATAAAAAGCACTGCTGTCACCTACATTATAGCGCCGATCTCCTTATGTAGGAGATAGGGCACTTATAATGTGGTGACAGAGCCTCTTTAAGAGGTTAATCATGAATCATTAATCATGAATAATGAATCATAATTCATGTATCTTTATCATGTATCACGTTTCATCAATGATGAATCATGCATGATTAATCATTAATCATGTATGAGGAATCATTGTCACAATCTGTGGGTGTGTGGACCCACTAGGCCGCACCGCCGTAGTGGGATGGCAGCTGGCCAAATTACAGTGTACCAAGTTAATATAGTCCAAGCACAAGGGTACCTGTGATAGTCCAGACAGTAGCAACAGCTAGGCACAGATGGGATCTTGATGGCAGGTGATGCAGATGAGACAGATGACACCAGATGTGGTGTAACACAGCTGATGTGGCAGAACTCGACTCCAACACTATAGCGGGCACAGGAACAACTACAACACGGGATAAAGGATTCAGGTAGCAGGGCATGGGAACAACGTGAACAGGATAACACTAAGGGACAATTTGCAAGACTAACAGAGGAATATAAACAATACTCAGGCAATGAGCAAAAGGGCAGGGCATTGCTTAAGTCCAGGGTGATCGTGGGCTAATTAGTGATATTAAGCATGTGCGTGCACTGGTCCTTTAAGGCCGGGCGCGAGCTTGTGCACGCACTCACTGGGACACAGCAGAGTGGAGCAGAAGTGAGTGCTGGCGTCTCCTGGGGAGGAGATGCGGACCAGCGCTCACAAGTCCATGGCTGCGGCCGTCGGGGGGTCAGTAGTCCCGATGGTCCGCGGCTGTGGATGTTACTATCATGCATCATGCATCATAAAGGCCACATGTAGGGTGATTCTAAAACCAGGAAAGACAGCATAATAATTAGAGAGCAGTCTTGTGTATAGGTTCAGATAGCACCAGATACGTGGAAGGGTGAGGTTTTGCACGGATAAGGGCCCAACCCAAACATAAATATAAAAGAGTATCCGGCACACCAATTTTGAAACAAAGGTATTTTTTAATTTTGTTTTTAATCCCAGTTGCAGAGTGGGACGTTTCAGCCTAGGTAACCTTCATCAGGCACTGAGCCGTGCTGGGAAACTGAATTGACGAGCGCTAGTGGTGCTGATAGCGGCTGGTGTGCCGGATACTCTTTTATATTTAGAGATCAGTCTTGTTATGGTGGCACAAGCTGGGCACCACATATTGGCATATCTATGGAAAAAAATCCCATTTTCACTCTGCAACATCGAGTGCACACTGATTTCTGCAAAACCCCTGTGGGATTAACATTCTCACTACACCCCTAGGTGAATACCTTAAGGGGTGTAGTTTCCAAAATGTTGTCACTTCTGGGGGGTTTCCACTGTTTTGGTTCCACAGGGGCTTTGCAAATGCTACATAGCGACCTGAAACCAATCCAGCAAAATCTGCACTCCAAAAGTCAAATGCCACTCCTTCCCTTCTGAGCTCTGCCGTGCGCCCTAACAGCAGTTTATGACCACATATGGGATATTGCTGTACTTAGTTGAGAAAATGAAAAATGCTGAGCTAAAACCATGTCTTATTGAAGAAAAGAGATTGTTTTTATTTTCACTTCCCAATTCTATAAAAAAAAAACCTGTGGGGTCAAAATGCTCACTACACCCCTAGATGAATTCCTCAAGGGGTGTAGTTTCCTAAATGGAGTCACTTTTTTGTTGTTTTCATTGTTTTGTCCCCTCAGGGGCTCTGCAAATGTGACATGGCCTCCGCAAACAATTCCTGCTAAATGTGATCTCCAAAAGCCAAATAGCACTTTTTCCCTTCTAAGCCCTGCCGTGTGTCCAAACAGCCGTTTATGTCCATATTTGGGGTATTGTTTTACTTGGAAGAAATTGCTTTACAAATTTTGTGGTGCTTTTTCCCCTTTAGTCCTTGTGGAAATTAAAAAAATTTTGCTAAACCTACATTTTCTTGGCGGGTTATAAAATGAATAGCACAAAAACTGAGGTTTTATTGCTGGATAAACAGATGGATGTGGGATGGAATCAAAAGATTGGATTGAAAATTGTAAAAGACTAGATCAAATATCTGGGGATCTATATTGGGAGAGACATACATGATATTTACAGGAGGAATTTTGTGCCGGTACTGGATGATGCCAAAAGGAAACTAATTTTTTGGAAGGATTTGCCATTATCATTATATGATAGGAAGAACCTAATAAAAATGGGGATCTTCCCTAGACTATTGTATAAGCTCCAAATGATTCCACTCCTATTGAAACATAATGACATAAATAATATCAATAAAGCCTTTCAGAAATTTATGTGGAGACACAAAAAATCCTGTATGTCGATGAAGAATCTACAAAAAGATATTAGAGTAGGAGGGATATCCTTCCCGGACATCAGGGCATATAATATTGCTTGTATTGCAAGATATGTTATAGAGTGGATTAATGATAATAATACATTTGTTATTTGTAAAATCGAAAAACAATAAACAGTTTCAAACTTCTTTCCATTCATATCTCCATCAATCACCGGGTGGGGGTCCCTTGAGGACAGGATCTTCGGTTTTGTTGAGAGACTCTAAAATAATATGGAGAATGCTAAGAACAAGCTTTGATTTATCCTATAGCTTGTCAGGGTTTCTGACCATTAGGGAATATTTACAATCTAAAGGCTATCAGAATTATATAGAATGGAAAAAAAATGTGCTAAAAAAGGTATATGCAGAATCTCTGATTTGATGGATGAACAAAATAGAAAACTTAAAACCTTTGGCCAAATAAAAGAAAAATGTGGTCTTGAGCAAGGGTTTTTCTTGCAACACATTCAAATATGCCACATAATACAAAAACAAGGGGATTTAAAAAAAAATGACTGGGTATCAAACAAAAGGAATTTGGAGATATGATGAGAGGTATGCAGGGGAGTCCATCGATTGCATTTATTAGAAAAAAAATCTCAGTTAAGGAGGATAGGAAAGGTATAAAAAATATATTAAAAATGCAAATGAGATCTGGATACACATATCTCGGAGGAAGAAGTAGAAGAACGCCTGGTAAAAGGATGGGCCTGGGTTAGGAGGGCAACGTCATCTGAAAATTTAAGGAAGATGCAGTGGAAGGTAGGGGCTAGACTTTATAATTCATTTAATCTGCTTTACGAAAAATATGTACCTAATTATACACGACGATGCCCAAAATGTGGGGAGATTAACGCAGGATTGATCCATTGTTTCTGGCTATGCCCGGCAATCAGAAGGTTGTGGGTTTTGGCAGAAAAATATATTAGCTATGTACTAAATAAAGAGGTAAAACTAGACGAATGGATGTGTTTTGGTACAGTTTAAACCGGGTGAAAAAGATAACTATCTTTCTGATCTAATTCATTTAATGACACTTTCAGTGAAAAAAGTTATTCTATCAGAGTGGGTATCAATGCACATTCCGTCATTTCTGCAGGTTAAGAGATTATGGAAAAAAATATTATATTAACAGTGGATCGACAAAAATAAATTAAAAAGAGAGAATAATCCAGCTAGATGGAAAACAAAATGGGAGCCAATTGTTAATAGAATATTATCTAGAGCAGAGTTTAAAGAGATGCACATAAATTAAAATAAAAAGAAAGGAAAGAGGATGAGCATGGACCATGGATAGGGGGGGGGGAGTATATTTGAAATATCTCTTTTGTCAATATAAATGTATGTTTATACAAAATTCCACCCGCGAGTTGAGTTGAGTTTTTTTATATAGATGAAAAACCAAATAAAGCATTTAAAAAAAAAAAAAAGAAACTTTCTAAATGCTGTTTTGAATACTTTGAGGGGTCACGTTTTTAAAATGGGGTGACTTATTGGGGGTTTCCAATATATCAGGCCCTCAAAGCCACTTCACAACTGAACTGGTCCCTGAAAAAATAGCCTTTTGACATTTTCTTGAAAATGTGAGAAATTGCTGCTAAAGTTCAAAGCCTTGTAACGTCCTAGAAAAATGAAAGGATGTTCAAAAAACTATGTCAATCTAAAGTAGACATATGGGGGATGTTAATTATAAACAATTTTGTGTGGTATAACAGCCCGTCTTACAAGCAGATACATTTACATTTAGAAAAACTGCGAATTTTCGCAATTTTTCACTAAATTTTGGTGTTTTTCACAATTAAATACTCAATGTATCGAGCTAATTTTGTCAGTAACATAAAGTTCAATGTGTCATGAGAAAACAGTCTCAGAATCGCTTGGATAGGTAAAAGCATTCCGAAGTTATTACCACATAAAGTGAAACGTCAGATTTGAAAAATGAGGCTCTGTCAGGAAAATCAAAAGTAGCCAAAGAGGGAAGGGGTTAAAGAGCCGCCTCAGGAGAAGCCTAAGTAGGCTCATCAGACAGCCCAAGACACGGACAGTCTATATGGAGTGGAAGCCCGCCCTTCTCCTTCACACACCAGCAAACCAGGCCCTATTCCGAGTTTTATACCCAAGCAACAGCAGAGAAAACCCTCTCTGCTGTGCATATTCCCTGCTCGCTTAAAGCCGGACAGTTTCTGTACTGTCCATTAGCTGCACTGCTACAATATATATATAGGTCCTGGACATCCTATCATATATATATATATATATATATATATATATATATATATATATATATATATATATATATATATATATATATATATATATATATATATATATATATATGAGCAGTATAGTATTGTTTGAGCCACCGTACCACAAGTGTTGTAACCAAATAAGCTGATGGGCCATTGTAATAATAGTTGTGTGTTCAGTAAAGATAATTGTCCAATGGTCATTTGGTCTGCGATTGTATTTGTTTTGATGGGGCGCTACTCGAGTAAGCCCAGCATTACAGAACGACCAGCTAGTACGAGTAGTAGAATTTTTAATATGGCCCCATTACAATCCATGTCCATGATTGGAAGTATTTATAGTGATAGTCTAAGAGAGAATATTCTTGAGATTATTGTTTCCATATCCGCACTGAACACACAAGTCAGACCTGAGCTGTTATTTGCAGATAAATGTTGTATAAACCATACAACCATATGCATTGTATATATTTTATTTTGACAATCTTGTGAGTCCACAAGTGAATACATTCTTTATTTAGTGTTTTACATTATGTTGAATTTAGGACATTCTCTACTAAAATATTTACCGTAACTTTGGGTGTAGTTGACAAAGTATGATAAAATTATAAATTATTACTCTCATCAGACAGTTGATTGTATATTGTCCATTTTTATAGTAAGTTTACACAGGTTGAAAACAATGCAGTAAATCCGATTTAGATACTGTAAGTCCACTCCAAATCGTGTTTGATTTGGTGCAGATTTTTGACCAGATTTGCCGCTGCAGAGAAGATCAGGGGGGAATAGGGGATTAAAAAAAAAGACCATACTCACCTACTCCTGTCATCCCAGGAGGCTGGCTGTACAGAGAAGAACCCAGGAGAGCAGTGAGGCATTGCTACTAGAGCGCCAGGGGGAGAAGTATGTTTTGTTTTTATTTTAGAGTAAAAAAAAAATCCTTTTTCTTGCTTGTTATTTTTCCTGCGGCGTCTCAGCTTTTCTGCAGGGAAACTCCCGACACTGATCATTTGCTGCAGATTTTTCCTTTCTCATTGAACTCAATGGAGAAATCTGAAACAAATGCGCAACCATTATGCAGCATAAATTGACATGTTGCAGATTAAAAATTCTGCACCGCAGTTCAATTTCTGCACATAAATTTTCTGCAGCATGTAGATGAGATTTGTTGAATCTCATCCACTTTGCTGCTACTGTAATTCTCTGCAGATTTTCTGCCCACAAATCCAGAAGGAAAATCTGCAGCAATTTCATTACATGTAAACAGCATAAGTAACTATTGGGTTTTAAAAACGGTCTTGAAAAATAAATCGTAACTTGCCCTTTAATTATACTTTTATAGGTAAATTTTTTTATTTTAAAGCAACTCGTCGGTAATCAAACAACGGACTGAACCATAGATGGGTGGATAAAATAAAAGAGCAGGTAAACTGCAGCAATATGCTTAAAAAAAGAGAAGACAGCAGTGAGACGCAGAACTTTCACTTTTTCATGTTTTTAATTGTATGGCTGCCTTTCTGTATCATATTTTTCATTTTGGTGAATCTTACCTGTTTTTGTAGTGGTACATTCCACTGTTTGTTGGCAGAGCTGGGCTCAGTTGCTATGACAACTGTTATGCTGCAGCACTGGTCAGTTCAACTGCCACCCTACAGACCGCTTGAAGACCATTGCAAGACCAGTGCTGTGACCCTACGAATTATATGGAGATGATGCTGTTTCTCACTCTACCCTGTTTCTGGACTGTAAGGTGAATACAGATGCCACCCAGACACCAGCATGTCTACTAAAAGTGTTGGTACAGAGGTAAGTGCCCTCATTTCACTACTAAATATTCCAGACCCCGTCATCCAGTGTAAAAGTGGCCAAGCATGGGAAGTCACCCTCCATTAATGTCTATGGGAGAAACGGTAACAGCTGAGCATGCTCCATCCTAGGGACCAGTGGGGTCCCATTGGTCAGACTCCCACCAATCAAACACATATCAAATTAATCTCCCTTAAATGTCCTTCACAGGAAAAAAAACCTTTATAAGGTCTCATGTGATTCCCTATAGCTCATATTTTGTATGTCTTTTTTCAGAAATAAAAACAAAAACATAAAATCACCTTTTTTTTTTTAAACATGTTTTTTATCACCCTCATTGCTCTTCTTTCATTTTCATATAAAAACAGAAATGTTATGGTTATAATGCTGGTCACTGACTGCTCATCTTCAATAGGGAAAGACCACCGCAGAACCGCCAGAGATAAAATTCGGAGATCATTTATAATTAGAGGGAGCAAAGTGAGTAATGATTTATACAGGATCACTGAGATTTATTACGACTAGTGCAAGGGAAATGTGAAGCAGTTGCCCATGGCAACCAATCAAATTCCAGCTGCCATTTCTCAGTGGCCCTTTGGAAAATGAAAGCAATGACCTCATTGGTTACTATGGACAACTGCTCCACTTTACATTGCCCAGTGAGCTTGTATAAATCTGTATTCAGTTTGCTCCCTCTTGTGACATCCTTGTGTTGCAACTTTATTTATTTTTATTAAATGTATGTTTTAGCTGTTATTTTATATTGACTTTTATTAAAAAAAGGTTCTATAATTTTTCAGATGTGGCCTTCATATATCCTCTATACTTAGAAGCTGCATCATTGACTAACACCCAAATCTGTCACTCAGCTGAAATGATGGCTCAGCTAAGAGCGGGTGCTGGAAGCCCTCAGGCGTATTAGCCGCTGGGCTCATGACTGTGCGGCACAGCGGGGGTTAAAAGGGGGCTAACAGGCAGGACAGGGCGGGTAGAGCAGGGAGCAGCGTAGCGTGTGTAAGGAATCGTAATGGCATAAGGACCCGCCCCTATGGGCGTTCCGGAGGCGGGCTGTGGTCGGGGGACCCTCC
This sequence comes from Rhinoderma darwinii, assembly GCF_050947455.1. Taxonomy (NCBI): domain Eukaryota; kingdom Metazoa; phylum Chordata; class Amphibia; order Anura; family Rhinodermatidae; genus Rhinoderma; species Rhinoderma darwinii. The sequence goes on along the minus strand of NC_134688.1, from coordinate 326,758,592 downwards.
CTGCATGGCAAAGGTTTCTTAAGGCAGCGGAGGGCGGCCATCTTCCTCTTCTGGCCGTTTGCGTGTCCACGGTGGTGAGTAAACTTACCTCGGGAACATGAACCGGCAAGAGTTAGAGGAACTTATCCGCTTTCGCCTGCATAATGAGGGTTCGGTATGGCTGCGGTCTCTGTTAGACGAGACTGGGGCACCCGAACTTCCTGGAAGCAGTCAGCTCCCCGCGCGGCGTTCTGGGCGTCGCTCTAGGCCGCCGGTGCGGTTGTCTCCCTCCGGTACCCAGCGAGTTCGGGCAGAGGCCCCTAATCGGGTGGCGCAGGCACAGTTAGGTCCCGCGCAGCAGCTATCGCAAGACCGGCAGGAGGACGTGATCCCCCCGTCTCCAGGCCCGGCTACTTCCACTGGACTAGGAAGGGCTCGGCCTAGGGCAGCAGTACGGCCACCGCTGGGGTGTACACAGGCTAATCCGGCAGCGACTCTCCTTCCAACAGGTCGTGGGATGGGAACTAGAAGCAGCACCAGAGGGTCAGTCCCGCAGCACATCCCACTTAGCGCTGCTACGGGAGGGTGGCATGAAACGTCACCCCCCCATTGGATGTGGCGGACAGCGATTCAGTAGGTGACAGTGAGGAGGATTTCTTTCACTGCGGACAGGATCCGCCAGGAGTGACGCAACCGGCACCACTACCGCCGCCTCTTCCCACGACTGCTGTGGATGCACTGGTCGGTCCTACGGCCGGGGGTCCTAGTCTTGCGGCTACGGATGTTATTGAGCGGGCGTCGTCAGTCAGCTCAAGGGGCACCAACAAGACTCGGCGATCCCACTCACGGCGGTCTTCCAGATGCCGCTCCTCCAGGCGCAGCAGGCGGCGATCGCGACGTAGACGCACTCCTTCATCCTCAAGTTCTGGATCATCGAGCTCTTGCACTGGGTCGTCCCATCACGGCAGGCGCCGCAGCCATGACGGGCGTCGCCATAGCACACGGGCGTCCGGTCGCCGAAGGTCCACGAGCGCAAGGATGGGAGAGGTGCCAGTAGCATCCTCTGCACCTGCTCCTCCCCCACCGCCGCCTTCAACGGCTCTGGTCCCAGCGCCAGCTTCTGGACGCAGTGAGTATGATTGCCTTCGGGCTTGGGGTTCGGGGGCCACATCTGATGTTGAAATTTTGAATGTATTACGATCCCTGTTGGCGGGTGGGGTGACTGCCCTCCCCACCCCGGCACCGCTGGAGGTACCAAAAACGCTAGTGGAAGCGTCTACGTCTATGACCGGCCCTTCCTTACCCGCCTTCAGGGATACGTATTTTTGCGGGATTCCCCCCCTTGGAGCTCATTTATCGGATGATACCCGGGAAAAAATAGCGCGTAATGAGTATGTGGATATTTGGTCCTTGGTGTCTGTGGACTCGGCTACCGTCGACATGGAACGTCGTTTTGAAAGAGGGGTCCCGACCAAGCCCAAAGTAGCGAGAACTTTTAATAATTGGGTACAGGCGTTTGCGGTGTTAGGATGTGTAGTTTCCCAGAGTAACCCGGAAAAATCATTCCAACTTTTTGTGTATTTAGATACGGTTTTTAGTGCTTATAAGTCTCATGGGGGCACGGCCTGGTGGCGTTATGATGAGGAGTTTCGCAGGCGCATGTCACAAAAACCGGAGGTGGGTTGGGACACTAAGGCAACGGATGTGTGGCTCAGACTTATGATGTCACAACGCCCCTTTCAGCCCGGGGCCCCTTCCCCACCAGCATTTCCAGCCGCGGGGGCTGGGGCCCTCAACAGTAAGCGCAACGGGTCCTGCTGGCTTTTCAATGAGGGACACTGTAAATTTTACGCTTCCTGCAAATTCAAGCACGAATGCTCATCCTGTGGCGCCGCCCACCCAGCCGTGCGGTGTAGTCGGCGCAGCGCCCAAGGCCCCCGTCCCAATAGTACGGGTAGGATCGAGGACCCCAGTTCGCGTGTTAGAGATGTTGCCATGGCTAGACCGGTACCCCAAGATGGGGGAAGCCGCCTTGCTTAGGACGGGCTTTTCATTCGGTTTCTTTATCCCTTTCGTTTTCAACTCGGCGCCCCTTTTTTCGGGAAATTTAAAATCGGCGTCTGAGTTCCCGGAGGTCGTCAGGGCCAAGGTGGAAAAAGAGGTGGAGTTGGGCCGGATGGCTGGCCCCTTCTCGGTCTTACCGTTCCCTAACTTATGGGTGTCCCCTTTAGGCGTAGTTCCCAAGAAGGAGCCAGGAAAATTTCGTTTAATACACCACCTGTCATACCCCAAGGGGCGTTCGGTGAACGACGGTATAGATAAGGACTTGGCGGCGGTATCCTATGTATCTTTTGATAGGGCAGTTGAATTAGTATGCCAGGCGGGCCAGGGTGCTCTCATGGCTAAATCCGATGTGGAATCCGCGTTCAGATTGCTGCCGGTCCACCCTGATTGTTATCACTTACTCGGCTGCCAGTTGCAAGGGCAAGTGTTTTATGATATGTGCCTACCTATGGGATGCTCCATTTCCTGTTATTATTTCGAGGTTTTTAGTTCTTTCCTAGAGTGGGTTCTGAGAGACGTTACGGGTTGTAAGTACACTACACACTACTTAGACGATTTTCTTTTCGTAGGCCCCGCCAGTTCGACACGTTGCCAATCGTTGCTTGATTCGTTTCGCAGTATAGCGGGGCGATTCGGCGTTCCCCTTTCGGAAGAAAAAACTGAGGGACCTACTACGGTTTTGTCTTTTCTGGGAATCGAGATTGATTCGGTGCAGATGGTGTTCCGTTTGCCAGCGGACAAGGTCTCGAAATTGAGGTCTCACCTGTCCACGGCCATAGCGGCCAAAAAGTTGCAGCTAAAGCAGGTTCAGTCATTATTGGGTTTGTTGGTGTTTGCAAGCAGGGTCATGCCCATGGGCCGTATTTTCTCGCGTCGGTTGTCGTTAGCCACGGTTGGGGCTCGGTCCCCTACACACCATGTGCGCATTACTGCAGGGCTGAGGAGTGACTTACAGGTGTGGGTTAATTTCATAGCTGATTATAACGGGCGTACGTGCTGGCGTACCCCCCCGGTATCCAGCCACGAGATTCAGTTGTTTACTGACGCCGCTGGGTGTGCTGGTTTTGGCGCTATTCTCGGTTCATCTTGGTGTGCTTCTCCCTGGCCTACAGTGTGGCGTGATCGGGGCTGGTGCAGGAATTTGACGCTCCTCGAATTATTTCCTATCATAGTTGCGGTTGAGCTGTGGGGAGGGAGAATGTCTAATTCATCAGTGGTATTCTGGTCAGATAATGCTAGTGTTGTTCATGCTGTAAATCACTTAACCTCTTCTTCTCCCCCGGTGGTTGTGTTGCTCAGGCGTCTTGTTTTAAGATGCCTCCAACACAACATCAATTTCAGGTCCAGGCATATTCCCGGTGTTTGTAATAAGGTTGCTGATGCTTTGTCGCGTTTTAATTGGCAGGCGTTCCGTTCACTTTGCCCACAGGCGGACTCGGCAGGGGCCACCTGCCCGGACTCGTTGTGGAAGATGATGGACTTCAGTTGACCCCCCTTGTGAGAGCATCGCTCGCACCATCCACTTGGGCGGCATATGGTAAGGCGTGGAACGAGTGGCTGGAGGTGGTGGGGGAGCGCCCCTTGGGGCCGGACGCGGCTAATCTTAAGTCTTATGTGTTGTCGTACTTGGATAAATTATTTCAGCAAGGGGTTTCGGGTGCGATAGCGCAGCGGCGACTCTCGGGTTTGGCCTTATTTTTTAAATTGCGCGCGTGGCCGGATGTTACCAAGTTCTTTTTCATAACACAGGCGTTAAAGGGATGGAAGAAGTCCGCGGTCAGGCGCGAGTCGAGGCGCCCGGTCTCTTACCCAATTCTAATAAAACTGTTACAGGAGTTGCCTGTCGTTTGTTCTTCTCCCTTTGAAGTTAAGTTGCTCACTGCGGCGTTTGTATTGGCCTTTTTTGGTGCCCTACGCATTTCCGAATTGGTAGCCATGGCGGCCACCCGCCCGGGGGGCCTGCTGGCTGACGACGTGGTGGTGGCTAGTGCCGGCGTCCGTTTTCGCATACGTAGGTCCAAGACAGATACGTTTGGGAAGGGTTGTTGGATTTCTCTGCGGCCGGTACCTGGGCCGGCTTGCCCGGTTCAAGCCATTTCACAATACGCGCGGGCCAGGGTGCCCGGGGCCCAGTTCCTAGCCCATGCAGTTGGCAAACCTCTTACCAGGTTCCAGTTCACGGCGGTGTTCAGGTCCGCCTTATCCAGGGCTGGGTTTCCCCCTATGGAGTTTGGTACTCACTCATTCCGGATAGGTGCTGCTACTACGGCCAGCGAGTTGGGTTTGCCCGATGGGGAGGTGCGGCGCATAGGGCGCTGGCGTTCTGAGTGTTTTGCTGGTTATATTCGCCCGGATTTGATTTTACATTAATACTATGTTTATTGCAGGTCCTCGTCCGGTTATTTGGATTATTGGCCATTCCTATGTTTTTTGGGCTGAACGGCGGGCTTCTATACGGCCAGGAGGTCTTTCGTTGGGGATCCTGGGAGCTGATGTGCACTGGAGAGGAGTTCGGGGACTAAGATGGCTGGAGGTCTTACCGGAAGTGGTGGCGGTTAGTAGGCAGCGGGCGGCTCCTACGGTGTTGGTGATACATGTTGGAGGGAATGACCTGTGTTCGGTGCGGTTGGGCGAGCTGATAGCGTTGATTCAGTCTGATTTAGAAAGGTTTACGTCATTCTTCTCCCAGTTGGTTTTAGTATGGTCTGAGGTGATTCCGCGGGCGGAATGGGCGGGAGCACGTGACTTTAACGCTATCGAAAGGGGGAGGCGCCTGTTGAACACCAGGGTCTCGAGGTATGTCAGAGCTGGTGGGGGGGTGGTTATTCGACATAGGCAGTTGGAAGGGGATAATAGATGTTTGCTGTTGCCGGATGGGGTGCACCTCACGGATATTGGGCTGGACATCTTTTTGTCCGGTATCCAGGATGGCATGGAGGAGGCTTTGTTCAGGTTGACCGGGGGTCGTGGGGGAGGAGGGGTGCGCAGTTGAGGATGCGCATCCTCCTCGTGGCGTTATTTTGTTATAAGAAAAGTGACCTACATGCCCTGCCCTAGGCAGGCTGGCATACGGGTATGAAACGGTTAATAAGTTATGTGGAAATTGGATAATAAAGAAATAATAAATAAAGCTGTGGCCGACCCTCGAGTCAACCCACGTTAAAAGGAAATTGGTGTCGGTCTAATTATTTAAGGGTTATAGATAAACCCCCTCCCCCCTGGCCTTTGGAGGATGGTGGCATGCGCACAGTCCTGGAAGCCCTCAGGCGTATTAGCCGCTGGGCTCATGACTGTGCGGCACAGCGGGGGTTAAAAGGGGGCTAACAGGCAGGACAGGGCGGGTAGAGCAGGGAGCAGCGTAGCGTGTGTAAGGAATCGTAATGGCATAAGGACCCGCCCCTATGGGCGTTCCGGAGGCGGGCTGTGGTCGGGGGACCCTCCCTGCATGGCAAAGGTTTCTTAAGGCAGCGGAGGGCGGCCATCTTCCTCTTCTGGCCGTTTGCGTGTCCCACCCTCCCTCCCTATGTTTGGGTTGTGAGGGCCTCACGGGATCGACTGGTTATAAAAAAAAAATAAAAAAAAATAAATAAATCATAATTTAAAAAAAAAAAAAAAAAAAAAGAGGTGGGGGGCGAAGGAAGGGCTTAGGACAAGTTAACCGGTTAGTTTCATGAGCGGTTTAGGACGATTGGTGCTATTTTGGAATTTTGTACTGCGTGTGATGGGGATGATATGGTTCGGGCTAAGTGCTGGTGAACATGATGGAGTGTTGGGGTGTTCATATGTCACAGCAGGCGTTATTTTGTTATAAGAAAAGTGACCTACATGCCCTGCCCTAGGCAGGCTGGCATACGGGTATGAAACGGTTAATAAGTTATGTGGAAATTGGATAATAAAGAAATAATAAATAAAGCTGTGGCCGACCCTCGAGTCAACCCACGTTAAAAGGAAATTGGTGTCGGTCTAATTATTTAAGGGTTATAGATAAACCCCCTCCCCCCTGGCCTTTGGAGGATGGTGGCATGCGCACAGTCTTGATCACATCTAAGTTGTTCAGCATAGATGTGATCAATATTATCGGGATCCTGTGTGTTAGAGACACACAGGACCCACTCTCAGCCAAACCGTCAGTTCAGCTGAGTGATGGATATGGCTGAGAGCGAACAAAGCAGCATAAGTAGCGAGACTTGAAGAAATGGATAATAGTCCCGTATATCAGAGAACCCATATAGTGGTGATAGATAGCAGAAAGCCACCAACTTTGTAATCTCCACAAAAAGGAACAATGTTCTTGCACCTGATTGAGCCCTCTAGACCTCTGGGCCCTATTGCAGCTGCTATGGCTGTTACGGCTATAGTTACACCAATGTATGAACCTCAGCGCCATGAATCTGTGTGCAAATCATGAAATTAAGGTAGAATTAGGCCAGACAATGCTGTTAGGAAATGGCATGATATTTTTGTTTCACAGCATTTGAGCACCATGGCTGGCACTATGCATCAGCCCAGCTGGCCATTTTTTTTTTTAAAGTGGCAGCAGGGCTGACACTGTTTATGGGGTTAGCAGCCACTTTTTATGTGGCAGCTGGTAGGCAATGTGGTAGACAATGTATCCCATGGTAATGCAACTGGGTTACTATGGCATCTAAAACATTTATTTTTTTGTGCCCTGCTAGAGCCGAGACTTTCATTTGCTGAAGAGTAAAGTCGTAGCTGTAAGAACACTTCACAATGGTCTAGCCCTGTCAAAAATGAAAAGTAAAGCGAACCACCTCAGCCGTAAGTCACTGGATTTAAAGGAGTTGTCCGTATGCATTTTTTTATACTAACGACCTATCCACAAGATTGGTTATCAGCATATGATCGGCGGGGGCCCAACACCCAGACCCCGCAACGATCAGCTGTTTTGGCTGCCTCTGGAAGTTATGCAGTGGTCCGTGCCGGAAGCAGATGGCTTCATTCACAGGATAACGGCCATGCTGCAGAACTGCAGCTCTGCTCTTATTCAAGTGAATAGGAGCAGAGCTGCAGTACTATAGCACAGCTGCAATACAGTGTACAAGCCATCTGCTTCCAACACCGGAAACTGCATAACATCCGATGCCTGGTTCGGGGTCTGGGTGTCGGACCCCCACCCACCACATACTGATAACCTATCTTGTGGATAGGTCATCAGTATGGAAAACCGTCCCATGCCCAGACAGCCCCTTTAATGTTTTTATATTTATTGTTTTACTGTGCCTTTCCCTTCACATGATCAATATTATAATCATTATGATATGCCTGGTCTGCATTGTGATGATGCCCTTTATATCTCTTTATTTGGCCAGTCTATGGTATAATTGGAAATGGCCAGTCCATTTGTATATAATCTAGAAATGTAATTTAGTAAAACATCAATGGAAAAACGCCATAGTTTCTATAATAATAGGTATGTGGAATAGTATAACGTGCATTTGTTGCATAGTAATACAAGGGAAAACAGGGCTTTTACTTGAAGTTGATGGTAAAATACCATGGTAAAAAATGCAACAACACTCCAATGGATAAACCATACAGTTTATGGCTGCATTGTGTGAATAGAATTTTGCAAAACCCTATTCACAACAATGACACATTTACCGCAAGTAATAACCTTTTTATGTAAATGTACTGTAGCGTAAAACTGAAAAGTAGAAATCATTTATAACTGCGATCCTCAACTGCATGTAAGAGAGAAGAACATCAGCCAACACAAGTTCATTAAAGGATTGTCCCATCAGAGACGAGAAAGTAGGAAGGGAAATGTAATATTACATAGTGACAAGTCAAATGAATGGCTATTTATGTTATGTATAGACGACTCCAGTCCTCCAGAACAGGAACCGCTTTAACATATTGTCTCTCCATTTTGGCTCATAGACTGGGGGTTCCTGAGCGTCTAATCACCTTCTATATCTTCTTCATATACATGTCTTCATAAGACAACCCCTTCAAACAACACGTCCAGTATAGAAAACCTATATGTAGACATATCAGAGGTTTTCATCACTGGGGTGTAGTCTCTGATACCACCCACCATTCCCTAGAAAGAAGATGCTTGTAGCTCATTGGTATCTCAGTAGAGTATCTATTTACAGAGGCAGAATTTTAATACATTATATATTACTTATCACTTTAGGTGCTGACACTTTTTAACATTTATTTAGCATTAGTACAGAACCACTTCAACTAATACTGCCATTCAGTAACCAAGCAGCAGTGTCCTAGTCACTTACTAGGACTGAATTTTGTAACACCTCAACTCAGAGTTCAAATAATATCACCATCCCATGCCAAAATGATACTGCTATAGAGGGCCAAAAATGGGCACTTTATAGTAAGGCCTTACATTTCTAGAGTAAAACCAACTCAAAATGCCCAAATAAAGCCCCAAGGAAGTGCTGTAATACCGCCCAGCTAAATGAATTTTGTAATAATATAAATTATAGTTACTTTGTAATATACATCGTATTGAAATTTTGCTCCATATAGCAGCTACAAAAAGAACAGAATAAGCTTAATCTACTTCCTCTGAGTTTTAAGTCAACAAATCCTTGTTCCCTCAATTATTCTGTGTTCGATGAAAAGTAAAAAAAAAACAACGTATCAGGATTGATTGATATTGCTACAACATGTCATGAAGATGTACTTAGTGCCGGTGTGACTGCTAGGACTGCCGCCTGTGAAGAGAATAATGCTGTATCGGCACTGGTTGGATTGACGCTGCTCCTTCCGCTATGTCTGGCATCTCTTGATCAGTATTAGTTTAGGCGGTCAGACATTATATTTGTTGGCATGTCCTAGAGATATGCCAGTAATTATGATAGGTAAACAACCATTACATGTAACAATGTAGAGGTTACACTATAATAATAATGTGGTCGTCCAACCCCATGACAATTTTTCCAAATAGCTTACATGTGTTTACAATAACAAAAGAAGTAATACTCACCTTACTAATACCCTGCCACTCCTGTTCCGACACTTTCATTGTCCCCCGCTGATATCTGTTTAGCTTTAGGCCTTATTCACACGAACGTGATAAACGTCCGTGTGTCGGCCGTTAAAACAATGGCCGTCACACGGACCTATATAATTCAATGTGGCCGTTCACACGTCAGTTGTTTCAACGGACCGTGGTAAGGGTCCATGAGAAAATAGGACATGACCTATTTTTTCACACTTCACGCATCCCTCCATAGACTCTAAGGCATTATTCACACGAGCACTGCGCATCTCGGACGTGAAAAACGACAGTTCTGCGGTGCGGGATGCGATGTCACGCATCCCCCATAGATTAGAGCCTATGGAGGGATGCGTGAAGCGTGAAAAAATAGGACATGTCCTATTTTCTCACTGACCCTTCACATGGTCTGTTGAAACAACTGACGTGTGAACGGCCACATTGAATTATATAGGTCCGTGTGACGGCCGTTGTTTCAACGGCCGACACACGGACGTTTATCACATTCATGTGAATAAGGCCTAATCTATGGGGGATGCGTGACATCACGTCCCACAGCGCAGGTCACGGATGCACCTCGGACGTGAAAAACTACGCACACAGCGCTCGTGTCATTAATGTGTTGACAAGACATGTGGCTGCTGCAGACAATCACTGACTGCAAAGGTAAACCCAATGGTGTGGACATATCACCACTACAGCCAGTAATTGACTACAGCGGTCACATGTCGTGTCGACACATCATTGCTGAGGTCAGAAGAACAGGGAGTAGCAGGCAACCAGGGACACGCTAGCATGGGAGAAAAGGGGATCAAAAAAATTTTGATTACTGTTTTTTTTATTATTGATAAGGTGAGTATTATTATATTTTTTCAATTTTATTGGTAAGGTGAGTGTTGCTACATCTATATTGTTATACCTATGCAAGTTGTTTGAATTTTTTTTTCTTTTTTAGCCTGTTTCAATTATGGATTAACAGAATTACTGAGTTTTGATTCTAGGCTATTGCAAATTTACTGTTTGAAAAGACTTAATAATGACAACAATTCTGTTTGAGAAATGGATGATGGTTTATTTGTATATTTATGACATATATTAGGCGACAGGTATGCTATCAGGGATCTCCCGTCCTCAAAATAAGTGCGGGTCCTACAGCTATTATCTACATCCATCAGACACATACTCTGGATATGCAATAAATATCTAAGATGAAAATATCCTTTTAAAGGACGAGTGTCGCGAAAAAAATTTTTTTTATATCAATTTGCTTTTAATGTTTTATTAAAAAGTGTTTTATTTATTTGTGTGTTTGTGTTTTACTTTTTTTTATTTTTTAACTTTTTCTTGTCTATGGGTGCTGCCATTTTTTTTTCCATCTCTGTATGTGTCGATTAACGACACATACAGACATGGAATACGGCACATACAGCCCCATAGTGAATGCAAACAGGGCCCGTCCATCCACTATGCTGTACGCCGTCTGTGTGGGAGCGGCGCATGCCACACAGTCCAAATTGAAGGTCTTCGGCCGAGCGACGTCCGGCGCCATGTTCTTGTGGACCGGAAGCCGCGGCCGGACAGTAAGATTACTACTACCGGTCGCGGCTTCCGTACTTGTGCACTTGGAGCGGAGGGAGCAGACGGAACGGACGGACCAGAGGGAGCGGCGGCAGCAGGAGCAGGTAAGTTAGGTCTGTGTATGTACGTGTTTTAGTGTGTGATTACTACTGTATGTAAACCTACTAACACTGTGTGTTAGCTCAAAAAATGGCGACACACAGTGTAGGAGGTTTGACCGTTCAATCCCCTCCTTTCTCCTGGCACTAGCCAGGATAAAGGAGGGGGGATTCTGTGAGCTCACTAGAGCGAGTGAGTATTCTCAAATTTTGCAGCATAAAGCAATGTGGTTGCTTTACCACATGCCAATGCTTAAATTTTGGGAATTGCTTCATCTAGTGACCAGCACTGGGAAATGTTATAAATTAGAATCTAATTTATAATATTTCCTGACTCGTGAAAAATTAGAACAATGTTTAATCACTTATATCACTTATACACTAACTAGCGCTTCATGTGGTACAAGTTGGTGTGGTCTCTCAGGAAGGGCCATGAGGCAAGAGCAGGCCAGGAGGGAAGAGGAGACCCTTAGTGGAGCCAGGGAGCAGGAACAAGAGCGAGAACTTTGAGACTGTTTTTCCTTTTAAACCCCCACCCCCCGTGCACATCTGTTTGACCTCACAGGCTCATGCACGTGAAAGGGAGGGAGCCTGGGCCTCATGGAATTCCATTATCTAGTAGGGGGATGGAAGGGCAGTTGGAACTTCCTGCTTCCTGGATTAGTTCATTGTTTGTTTTACATCCCCCAGGGTGTCTGATTAGATGATACCTTTCTGGAGGGACAAATACATATATATATATCTACACTACATGTACATAGATATAAATATATAAAACACTTCCCTTTACAGATATCTTCTTTTTTCAAAATACCATGTAGCTGTCGTGGTATGGCACCATTTGCTGGTTAGGAAGTCATATGAGTTTATTTTATGTTATGGTGTTCAGTAAGTTTCTTTTAGTCTTTCAATCCAGTGAATCAACAGTTACTTGGTTTTAGTAAATTTGCGACCAGACTACTTCTGAGTACCACTGTACTATGGAAACCTTACTATTTTCTACTATTTACAATAAGTGGCACGAAAGATTTGTAAAGACACCAATTGTGGAGATGGAGAGGCAAGGCTGAAGGGGAGGAGGAGGCCTTTATTTGAACATAACAATACTTGTGTTGTTATGTTCAAAAGTCTTATTAAGGGCCTGTTCACATCACCGTTCATTTCCGTTCCGGGGTCAGAGGGTTCCGTCGGGTGAACCCCGCAACAGAAAGCGAAACGGAAGCTGTGCTGTCAGTTTCACTTTCCGTTGCGGGGTTCACCCGACGGAACCCTCCGATGGAACCCCGGCACGGAAATGAACGGTGATGTGAATAGGCCCTAACAAAGGTTTTTGATAGCTCGCTATCTTTTTGTCCAAATTCTTTAATTACCCACTATCTAAATAATATAATAGAAAAAGCATTATTTACTCACCTAATATTCCAAGAGCTGTTTTACAAATGTTTGGAGACTCATATGTATATTGTACTAAAAGCCAATTCCTGTAGTGGTGCCATAGGTTTAGAGATAAAGAGCCAGGACTGAAGCAGATTTTGAGAGCTTTTGTGTGATGATAAATTGTGTAGATTTAGGATATCCAGGGCTTGTTTGTTTTCCAATGTGTAGCTATCATCTGTGTTACTAGAGAATCGATACATTTTCTACCTATAGAGTTATGAAATAGTTAAATTGTAAAGGGGTGTACACTTCTGGATGAATTAATTCTTCTGCATTTTCCTGTTTACTGTAAAAAAGTTGGGAATTTTTTAGTATAGTTTTCAATTTTGTTTTAAAATTATACACATTTCATGTTAATGCTATCCTTTCATATGTTTTTGCCTGGATGTGTATAATAGCGGAGATTTTATCTAGATTTTTTAAATTATATTTTTTAATGTTATTCTGTTACGTTGAAGTTAGATGTACCTCAAATCATGATAGTCACAATGGTAATATGATGAGATTGCTATCATGTCACTGTGTCATTTCCATTATTTTCATCTAATTTCCAATAAAGATGTCTGGTCAGAAGTGGTTTGTTTGGTTCAGTTATTGGACGCTCCTTGGATATTGGCACTGCATGTGTAGTGGAATGACTTTGGCAATTAAGAGAGAGGTAATGCTTATGTTATTGTTCCTCTTGGGTGATAAAATTGTGTGGTCTGAGATGGCATTATGTTTGTTTTGGAGAAATGCCAGAGACCAATCACCTTGGAAGGTATTGGGAATAGAGATGTCTGCCTTTTTCAAATTACCATGTAGTCATATGAGTTGATTTTACAAGATGGTGTTCACAATTTTTTTTAATCTTTTATACCAGTGAAGGCACGGGGACTTGGTTTCAGTAAATTTGTCACCAATCTCTACTTCTGTGAACCAGAGTAGTATGTGATATCTGATAGACCGGGGGTTTGAAACTAGTTTTTTTTTAAGAATTCTAGACTGATTGATTTCCTGGAGGATAAGATCCTAAGCTCTGGGAACCTTACAATTTGCTGCTATTTACAATAAGTGACTCAAAGGATTGGTAAAGACGCCAATTTTGGAGCTGGAGAGGCAAGGCTGAAGGGGAGGAGGAGGCCTTCATTTGAACATAACAGTAATTGTGTTCTTATATTCAAAAGTCTTATCTAGTAAATTTCCCATAGCTTGCTATCTATTTTCCCAAATTTTTTACGTACCCACTATCTGACCAATACACTAAAAGTAGCATTATTTTCGCATCCAATATTCCAAGAGCTGTTTTACAAATGGTTAGAGACACATATGGATATTGTACTTAAAGCCAATGCCTGTAGTGGTGCCATAGCATTATAGATAAAGAACCCAGACTGAAGCAGATTAGTAGAGCCTCTGTGTGATGATAAATTGTGTAGATTTAGGATATCCAGGCCTTGTTTGTTTTCCAATGTGTAGCTATAATGTGTGTTACTAAAGAATCTATACATTTTGTATTTGTAGAGCTATAAAAAAAAAAGTAAGATTGTAACTCTTCTGGGTGAAATAATTAATTTGCATTTTCCTGTTTACTGTAAAAAAAAGTTCAGATTTTTGGTATAGTTTTCAATTTTGTTTTAAACTTGCACACATTTCATGTTAATGTTGACCTCTCATTGCAATAAAGAGAGATGTAATGCTTATGTTATTGCTCCACTCTCTCAAGGTAAAATTGTGTGGTCTGAGATGGTATCAGGTTTGTTTTGGAGAAATACCACAGACCAATAACCTTGAAAGGTATTGGGAATAAAGAGGTCTGCTTTTTTCAAAATTCTGTGTAGGTGTCATAGTATGGCGTCATTTGCTGGTTAGGAAGTCATCTGATTTGATTTTAGTGATGGTGTTCACTGTGTTTTTTTAGTCTTTGAAACCAGTGACTCCACAGGGACTTGGTTTTGGTAAATTTGTCACCAGTCTCTACTTCTGTGTACCAGAGTAGTATGTGATATCTGATAGCCAGGGGTTTGAAACAATTTTTTTAAGAATTCTGTACTGACTGGATTTCCGGATTATGAGGTCCTAGGCTATAGGAACTTTAGTATTTGCTGCTATTTACAATAAGTGACACATAAGATTGGTAAAGACACCAATTTTGGAGATGGAGAGGCAAGGCTGAAGGGGAGGAGGAGGCCTTTATTTGAAGATAACAATTCTTGTGTTGTTATGTTCAAGAGTCTTATCTAGTAAGTTTCCCATAGGAAGGTATTGGAAATAGAGACATATTTTTTTTTCAAAATTCCATGTAGGTGTCGTGGTATGGCATATTCCAAGAGCTGTTTTACAAATGGTTGGAGACTCATATGTATATTGGGCTTAAAGCCAATGCCTGTAGTGGTGCCATAGGTTTAGATAAAGAACCAGGACTGAAGCAGATTTTGAGAGCTTTTGTGTGATGATAAATTGTGTAGACTTAGGATATCCAGACCTTGTACGTTTTCCAATGTGTAGCTATCATGTGTTGTACTATAGAATCAATACATTTTGGGAAAAAAAGTGCTTGTAAAGGGGTATACACTTCTGGGTGAATTAATTCTGTGTTTTCCTGTTTATTGTAAAAAAGTTGGGATTTTTTGGTATAGTTTTCAATTTTGTTTTATACTTGCACACATTTCATGTTAATGTTGTACTCTCATTTGATTTTGATTGGCTGTGTATAATCATGGAGATTTTATCTAGATTCTTTTACTATATTTTATATGTTATTCTGTTACATTGAAGTTAGATGTACCTCAAATCATTATAGTTACATTGGTAATATGGTGAGATTGCTATCATATCACTGTGTCATTTCCATTATGTTCATCTAATTTCCAATGGAGATGTCTGGTCAGAAGTGGTTTGTTTGGTTCAGTTGCTGGGCCCTCCTTGGATATTGGTGCTTCATGTGAAGTGGAATAACTTAGGGTAGGTCCCTTTAGCTGGATTTGGTCAGGGCAATAAAGAGAGATGTAATGCTTATGTTATTGCTCCTCTCTCTCAAGGTAAAATTGTGTGGTCTGAGATGGTATCAGGTTTGTTTTGGAGAAATACCACAGACCAATAACCTTGAAAGGTATTGGGAATAAAGAGGTCTGCTTTTTTCAAAATTATGTGTGGGTGTCATAGTATGGCGCTATTTGCTGGTTAGGAAGTCACCTGATTTGATTTTAGTGATGGTGTTCACTGTGTTTTTTTTGTCTTTGAAACCAGTGACTCCACAGGGACTTGGTTTTTTGTAAATTTGTCACCAGTCTCTACTTCTGTGTACCAGAGTAGTATGTGATATCTGATAGCCAGGGATTTGAAACTATTTTTTTAAGAATTCTGTACTGACTGGATTTCCGGATTATGAGGTCCTAGGCTATAGGAACTTTAGTATTTGCTGCTATTTACAATAAGTGACACAAAAGATTGGTAAAGACACCAATTTTGGAGATGGAGAGGCAAGGCTGAAGGGGAGGAGGAGGCCTTTATTTGAAGATAACAATTCTTGTGTTGTTATGTTCAAAAGTCTTATCTAGTAAGTTTCCCATAGGAAGGTATTGGGAATAGAGACATATTTTTTTTTCAAAATTCCATGTAGGTGTCGTGGTATGGCACCATTTGCTTGTTAGGAAGTCATATGAGTTTATTTTACATGATGGTGTTCATTATGTTATTTTAGTCTTTGAAGCCAGTGACTCCATAGGGACTTGTTTTTTGATTAAATTTGCCACCAGTCTCTACTTATTTGTCCCAGAGTAGTATGTGATATCTCATAGGCAGGGATTTGAAACTATTTTTTTAAGAATTCTGGACTGACTGGTTTCCTGGATGATGAGGTCTTAGGCTATGGGAACTTTACTGTCTGCTGATTTTTATAATAAGTAACGCAAAGAATTGGTAAAGACACCAATTTTGGAGATGGAGAGGAAAGGCTGAAGGGGAGGAGGAGGCCTTTATTTGAAGATAACAATTCTTGTGTTGTTATGTTCAAAAGTCTTATCTAGTAAGTTTCCCATAGCTCGCTATCTTTTTTTCCAAATTCTTCATGTACCCACTATCTGACAAATATAATAGAAGTAGCATTATTTACTCACCTAATATTCCAAGAGCTGTTTTACAAATGGTTGGAGACTCATATGTATATTGGGCTTAAAGCCAATGCCTGTAGTGGTGCCATAGGTTTAGATAAAGAACCAGGACTGAAGCAGATTTTGAGAGCTTTTGTGTGATGATAAATTGTGTAGACTTAGGATATCCAGACCTTGTACGTTTTCCAATGCGTAGCTATCATGTGTTGTACTATAGAATCAATACATTTTGTAAAAAAAAGTGCTTGTAAAGGGGTATACACTTCTGGGTGAATTAATTCTGTGTTTTCCTGTTTATTGTAAAAAAGTTGGAAATTTTTTGGTATAGTTTTCAATTTTGTTTTATACTTGCACACATTTCATGTTAATGTTGTACTCTCATTTGATGATTGGCTGTGTATAATCATGGAGATTTTATCTAGATTATTTTACTATATTTTATATGTTATTCTGTTACATTGAAGTTAGATGTACCTCAAATCATTATAGTTACATTGGTAAAATGGTGAGATTGCTATCATATCACTGTGTCATTTCCATTATGTTTATCTAATTTCCAATGGAGATGTCTGGTCAGAAGTGGTGTGTTTGGTTCAGTTGCTGGGCCCTCCTTGGATATTGGTGCTTCATGTGAAGTGGAATAACTTAGGGTAGGTCCCTTTAGCTGGATTTGGTCAGGGCAATAAAGAGAGATGTAATGCTTATGTTATTGCTCCTCTCTCTCAAGGTAAAATTGTGTGGTCTGAGATGGTATCAGGTTTGTTTTGGAGAAATACCACAGACCAATAACCTTGAAAGGTATTGGGAATAAAGAGGTCTGATTTTTTCAAAATTCTGTGTAGGTGTCATAGTATGGCGCCATTTGCTGGTTAGGAAGTCACCTGATTTGATTTTAGTGATGGTGTTCACTGTGTATTTTTAGTCTTTGAAACCAGTGACTCCACAGGGACTTGGTTTTGGTAAATTTGTCACCAGTCTCTACTTCTGTGTGCCAGAGTAGTATGTGATATCTGATAGCCAGGGGTTTGAAACTATTTTTTTTAAGAATTCTGTACTGACTGGATTTCCGCATTATGAGGTCCTAGGCTATAGGAACTTTAGTATTTGCTGCTATTTACAATAAGTGACACATAAGATTGGTAAAGACACCAATTTTGGAGATGGAGAGGCAAGGCTGAAGGGGAGGAGCAGGCCTTTATTTGAACATAACAATTCTTGTGTTGTTATGTTCAAAAGTCTTATCTAGTAAGTTTCCCATAGCTCGCTATCTTTTTTTCCAAATTCTTCATGTACCCACTATCTGACAAATATAATAGAAGTAGCATTATTTACTCACCTAATATTCCAAGAGCTGTTTTACAAATGGTTGGAGACTCATATGTATATTGGGCTTAAAGCCAATGCCTGTAGTGGTGCCATAGGTTTAGATAAAGAACCAGGACTGAAGCAGATTTTGAGAGCTTTTGTGTGATGATAAATTGTGTAGACTAAGGATATCCAGACCTTGTACGTTTTCCAATGCGTAGCTATCATGTGTTGTACTATAGAATCAATACATTTTGTAAAAAAAAGTGCTTGTAAAGGGGTATACACTTCTGGGTGAATTAATTCTGTGTTTTCCTGTTTACTGTAAAAAAGTTGGGATTTTTTGGTATGGTTTTCAATTTTGTTTTATACTTGCACACATTTCATGTTAATGTTGTACTCTCATTTGATTTTGATTGGCTGTGTATAATCATGGAGATTTTATCTAGATTCTTTTACTATATTTTATATGTTATTCTGTTACATTGAAGTTAGATGTACCTCAAATCATTATAGTTACATTGGTAATATGGTGAGATTGCTATCATATCACTGTGTCATTTCCATTATGTTCATCTAATTTCCAATGGAGATGTCTGGTCAGAAGTGGTCTGCTTGGTTCAGTTGCTGGGCCCTCCTTGGATATTGGTGCTTCATGCGAAGTGGAATAACTTAGGGTAGGTCCCTTTAGCTGGATTTGGTCAGGGCAATAAAGAGAGATGTAATGCTTATGTTATTGCTCCTCTCTCTCAAGGTTAAATTGTGTGGTCTGAGATGGTATCAGGTTTGTTTTGGAGAAATACCACAGACCAATAACCTTGAAAGGTATTGGGAATAAAGAGGTCTGCTTTTTTCAAAATTCTGAGTAGGTGTCATAGTATGGCACCATTTGCTGGTTAGGAAGTCACCTGATTTGATTTTAGTGATGGTGTTCAATGTGTTTTTTTAGTCTTTGAAACCAGTGACTCCACAGGGACTTGGTTTTGGTAAATTTGTCACCAGTCTCTACTTCTGTGTACCAGAGTAGTATGTGATATCTGATAGCCAGGGGTTTGAAACTATTTTTTTAAGAATTCTGTACTGACTGGATTTCCGGATTATGAGGTCCTAGGCTATAGGAACTTTAGTATTTGCTGCTATTTACAATAAGTGACACAAAAGATTGGTAAAGACACCAATTTTGGAGATGGAGAGGCAAGGCTGAAGGGGAGGAGGAGGCCTTTATTTGAAGATAACAATTCTTGTGTTGTTATCTTCAAAAGTCTTATCTAGTAAGTTTCCCATAGGAAGGTATTGGGAATAGAGACATATTTTTTTTTCAAAATTCCATGTAGGTGTCGTGGTATGGCACCATTTGCTTGTTAGGAAGTCATATGAGTTTAATTTACATGATGGTGTTCATTATGTTATTTTAGTCTTTGAAGCCAGTGACTCCATAGGGACTTGTTTTTGATTAAATTTGCCACCAGTCTCTACTTATTTGTCCCAGAGTAGTATGTGATATCTCATAGGCAGGGATTTGAAACTATTTTTATAAGAATTCTGGACTGACTGGTTTCCTGGATGATGAGGTCTTAGGCTATGAGAACTTTACTGTCTGCTGATTTTTATAATAAGTAACGCAAAGAATTGGTAAAGACACCAATTTTGGAGATGGAGAGGAAAGGCTGAAGGGGAGGAGGAGGCTTTTATTTGAAGATAACAATTCTTGTGTTGTTATGTTCAAAAGTCTTATCTAGTAAGTTTCCCATAGCTCGCTATCTTTTTTTCCAAATTCTTCATGTACCCACTATCTGACAAATATAATAGAAGTAGCATTATTTACTCACCTAATATTCCAAGAGCTGTTTTACAAATGGTTGTAGACTCATATGTATATTGGGCTTAAAGCCAATGCCTGTAGTGGTGCCATAGGCTTAGATAAAGAACCAGGACTGAAGCAGATTTTGAGAGCTTTTGTGCGATGATAAATTGTGTAGACTTAGGATATCCAGACCTTGTACGTTTTCCAATGTGTAGCTATCATGTGTTGTACTATAGAATCAATACATTTTGGGAAAAAAAGTGCTTGTAAAGGGGTATACACTTCTGGGTGAATTAATTCTGTGTTTTCCTGTTTATTGTAAAAAAGTTGGGATTTTTTGGTATAGTTTTCAATTTTGTTTTATACTTGCACACATTTCATGTTAATGTTGTACTCTCATTTGATTTTGATTGGCTGTGTATAATCATGGAGATTTTATCTAGATTCTTTTACTATATTTTATATGTTATTCTGTTACATTGAAGTTAGATGTACCTCAAATCATTATAGTTACATTGGTAATATGGTGAGATTGCTATCATATCACTGTGTCATTTCCATTATGTTCATATAATTTCCAATGGAGATGTCTGGTCAGAAGTGGTTTGTTTGGTTCAGTTGCTGGGCCCTCCTTGGATATTGGTTCTTCATGTGAAGTGGAATAACTTAGGGTAGGTCCCTTTAGCTGGATTTGATCAGGGCAATAAAGAGAGATGTAATGCTTATGTTATTGCTCCTCTCTCTCAAGGTTAAATTGTGTGGTCTGAGATGGTATCATGTTTGTTTTGGAGAAATACCACAGACCAATAACCTTGAAAGGTATTGGGAATAAAGAGGTCTGCTTTTTTCAAAATTCTGTGTAGGTGTCATAGTATGGCGCGATTTGCTGGTTAGGAAGTCATCTGATTTGATTTTAGTGATGGTGTTCACTGTGTTTTTTTAGTCCACAGGGACTTGGTTTTGGTAAATTTGTCACCAGTCTCTACTTCTATGTACCAGAGTAGTATGTGATATCTGATAGCCAGGGGTTTGAAACTATTTTTTTAAGAATTCTGTACTGACTGGATTTCCGGATTATGAGGTCCTAGGCTATAGGAACTTTAGTATTTGCTGCTATTTACAATAAGTGACACATAAGATTGGTAAAGACACCAATTTTGGAGATGGAGAGGCAAAGCTGAAGGGGAGGAGGTCTTTATTTGAAGATAACAATTCTTGTGTTGTTATGTTCAAAAGTCTTATCTAGTAAGTTTCCCATAGGAAGGTATTGAGAATAGATACATATTTTTTTTTCAAAATTTCATGTAGGTGTCGTGGTATGGCACCATTTGCTTGTTAGGAAGTCATATGAGTTTATTTTACATGATGGTGTTCATTATGTTATTTTAGTCTTTGAAGCCAGTGACTCCATAGGGACTTGTTTTTTTATTACATTTGCCACCATTCTCTACTTATTTGTCCCAGAGTAGTATGTGATATCTCATAGGCAGGGATTTGAAACTATTTTTTTAAGAATTCTGGACTGACTGGTTTCCTGGATGATGAGGTCTTAGGCTATGGGAACTTTACTGTCTGCTGATTTTTATAATAAGTAACGCAAAGAATTGGTAAAGACACCAATTTTGGAGATGGAGAGGAAAGGCTGAAGGGGAGGAGGAGGCCTTTATTTGAAGATAACAATTCTTGTGTTGTTATGTTCAAAAGTCTTATCTAGTAAGTTTCCCATAGCTCGCTATCTTTTTTTCCAAATTCTTCATGTACCCACTATCTGACAAATATAATAGAAGTAGCATTATTTACTCACCTAATATTCCAAGAGCTGTTTTACAAATGGTTGTAGACTCATATGTATATTGGGCTTAAAGCCAATGCCTGTAGTGGTGCCATAGGCTTAGATAAAGAACCAGGACTGAAGCAGATTTTGAGAGCTTTTGTGCGATGATAAATTGTGTAGACTTAGGATATCCAGACCTTGTACGTTTTCCAATGTGTAGCTATCATGTGTTGTACTATAGAATCAATACATTTTGGGAAAAAAAGTGCTTGTAAAGGGGTATACACTTCTGGGTGAATTAATTCTGTGTTTTCCTGTTTATTGTAAAAAAGTTGGGATTTTTTGGTATAGTTTTCAATTTTGTTTTATACTTGCACACATTTCATGTTAATGTTGTACTCTCATTTGATTTTGATTGGCTGTGTATAATCATGGAGATTTTATCTAGATTCTTTTACTATATTTTATATGTTATTCTGTTACATTGAAGTTAGATGTACCTCAAATCATTATAGTTACATTGGTAATATGGTGAGATTGCTATCATATCACTGTGTCATTTCCATTATGTTCATCTAATTTCCAATGGAGATGTCTGGTCAGAAGTGGTTTGTTTGGTTCAGTTGCTGGGCCCTCCTTGGATATTGGTGCTTCATGTGAAGTGGAATAACTTAGGGTAGGTCCCTTTAGCTGGATTTGGTCAGGGCAATAAAGAGAGATGTAATGCTTATGTTATTGCTCCTCTCTCTCAAGGTAAAATTGTGTGGTCTGAGATGGTATCAGGTTTGTTTTGGAGAAATACCACAGACCAATAACCTTGAAAGGTATTGGGAATAAAGAGGTCTGCTTTTTTCAAAATTCTGTGTAGGTGTCATAGTATGGCGCGATTTGCTGGTTAGGAAGTCATCTGATTTGATTTTAGTGATGGTGTTCACTGTGTTTTTTTTAGTCTTTGAAACCAGTGACTCCACAGGGACTTGGTTTTGGTAAATTTGTCCCCAGTCTCTACTTCTGTGTACCAGAGTAGTATGTGATATCTGATAGCCAGGGGTTTGAAACTATTTTTTTTTTAAATTCTGTACTGACTGGATTTCCGGATTATGAGGTCCTAGGTTATTGGAACTTTAGTATTTGCTGCTATTTACAATAAGTGACACATAAGATTGGTAAAGACACAATTTTGGAGATGGAGAGGCAAGGCTGAAGGGGAGGAGGAGGCCTTTATTTTAAGATAACAATTCTTGTGTTGTTATGTTCAAAAGTCTTATCTAGTAAGTTTCCCATAGGAAGGTATTGGGAATAGAGACATATTTTTCTTTCAAAATTCCATGTAGGTGTCATGGTATGGCACCATTTGCTTGTTAGAAAGTCATATGAGTTTATTTTACATGATGGTGTTCATTATGTTATTTTAGTCTTTGAAGCCAGTGACTCCATAGGGACTTGTTTTTTGATTAAATTTGCCACCAGTCTCTACTTCTGTGTACCGGAGTAGTATGTGATATCTGATAGCCAGGGGTTTGAAACTATTTTTTTAAGAATTCTGTGCTGACTGGATTTCCGGATTATGGGGTCCTAGGCTATAGGAACTTTAGTATTTGCTGCTATTTACAATAAGTGACACATAAGATTGGTAAAGACACCAATTTTGGAGATGGAGAGGCAAGGCTAAAGGGGAGGAGGAGGCCTTTATTTGAAAATAACAATTCTTGTGTTGTTATGTTCAAAAGTCTTATCTAGTAAGTTTCCCATAGGAAGGTTTTGGGAATAGAGACATATTTTTTTTTCAAAATTCCATGTAGGTGTCGTGGTATGGCACCATTTGCTTGTTAGGAAGTCATATGAGTTTATTTTACATGATGGTGTTCATTATGTTATTTTAGTCTTTGAAGCCAGTGACTCCATAGGGACTTGTTTTTTTATTAAATTTGCCACCAGTCTCTACTTATTTGTCCCAGAGTAGTATGTGATATCTCATAGGCAGGGATTTGAAACTATTTTTTTAAGAATTCTGGACTGACGGGTTTCCTGGATGATGAGGTCTTAGGCTATGGGAACTTTACTGTCTGCTGATTTTTATAATAAATAACGCAAAGAATTGATAAAGACACAATTTTTAGAGATGGAGAGGAAAGGCTGAAGGGGAGGAGGAGGCCTTTATTTGAAGATAACAATTCTTGTGTTGTTATGTTCAAAAGTCTAATCTAGTAAGTTTCCCATAGCTCGCTATCTTTTTTTCCAAATTCATCATGTACCCATTATCTGACAAATATAATAGAAGTAGCATTATTTACTCACCTAATATTCCAAGAGCTGTTTTACAAATGGTTGGAGACTCATATGTATATTGGGCTTAAAGCCAATGCCTGTAGTGGTGCCATAGGTTTAGATAAAGAACCAGGACTGAAGCAGATTTTGAGAGCTTTTGTGTGATGATAAATTGTGTAGACTTAGGATATCCAGACCATGTACGTTTTCCAATGTGTAGCTATCATGTGTTGTACTATAGAATCAATACATTTTGGAAAAAAAAGTGCTTGTAAAGGGGTATACACTTCTGGGTGAATTAATTCTGTGTTTTCCTGTTTATTGTAAAAAAGTTGGGATTTTTTGGTATAGTTTTCAATTTTGTTTTATACTTGCACACATTTCATGTTAATGTTGTACTCTCATTTGATTTTGATTGGCTGGTTATAATCATGGAGATTTTATCTAGATTATTTTACTATATTTTATATGTTATTCTGTTACATTGAAGTTAGATGTACCTCAAATCATTATAGTTACATTGGTAATATGGTGAGATTGCTATCATATCACTGTGTCATTTCCATTATGTTCATCTAATTTCCAATGGAGATGTCTGGTCAGAAGTGGTTTGTTTGGTTCAGTTGCTGGGCCCTCCTTGGATATTGGTTCTTCATGTGAAGTGGAATAACTTAGGGTAGGTCCCTTTAGCTGGATTTGATCAGGGCAATAAAGAGAGATGTAATGCTTATGTTATTGCTCCTCTCTCTCAAGGTTAAATTGTGTGGTCTGAGATGGTATCATGTTTGTTTTGGAGAAATACCACAGACCAATAACCTTGAAAGGTATTGGGAATAAAGAGGTCTGCTTTTTTCAAAATTCTGTGTAGGTGTCATAGTATGGCGCGATTTGCTGGTTAGGAAGTCATCTGATTTGATTTTAGTGATGGTGTTCACTGTGTTTTTTTAGTCCACAGGGACTTGGTTTTGGTAAATTTGTCACCAGTCTCTACTTCTATGTACCAGAGTAGTATGTGATATCTGATAGCCAGGGGTTTGAAACTATTTTTTTAAGAATTCTGTACTGACTGGATTTCCGGATTATGAGGTCCTAGGCTATAGGAACTTTAGTATTTGCTGCTATTTACAATAAGTGACACATAAGATTGGTAAAGACACCAATTTTGGAGATGGAGAGGCAAAGCTGAAGGGGAGGAGGTCTTTATTTGAAGATAACAATTCTTGTGTTGTTATGTTCAAAAGTCTTATCTAGTAAGTTTCCCATAGGAAGGTATTGAGAATAGATACATATTTTTTTTTCAAAATTTCATGTAGGTGTCGTGGTATGGCACCATTTGCTTGTTAGGAAGTCATATGAGTTTATTTTACATGATGGTGTTCATTATGTTATTTTAGTCTTTGAAGCCAGTGACTCCATAGGGACTTGTTTTTTTATTACATTTGCCACCATTCTCTACTTATTTGTCCCAGAGTAGTATGTGATATCTCATAGGCAGGGATTTGAAACTATTTTTTTAAGAATTCTGGACTGACTGGTTTCCTGGATGATGAGGTCTTAGGCTATGGGAACTTTACTGTCTGCTGATTTTTATAATAAGTAACGCAAAGAATTGGTAAAGACACCAATTTTGGAGATGGAGAGGAAAGGCTGAAGGGGAGGAGGAGGCCTTTATTTGAAGATAACAATTCTTGTGTTGTTATGTTCAAAAGTCTTATCTAGTAAGTTTCCCATAGCTCGCTATCTTTTTTTCCAAATTCTTCATGTACCCACTATCTGACAAATATAATAGAAGTAGCATTATTTACTCACCTAATATTCCAAGAGCTGTTTTACAAATGGTTGTAGACTCATATGTATATTGGGCTTAAAGCCAATGCCTGTAGTGGTGCCATAGGCTTAGATAAAGAACCAGGACTGAAGCAGATTTTGAGAGCTTTTGTGCGATGATAAATTGTGTAGACTTAGGATATCCAGACCTTGTACGTTTTCCAATGTGTAGCTATCATGTGTTGTACTATAGAATCAATACATTTTGGGAAAAAAAGTGCTTGTAAAGGGGTATACACTTCTGGGTGAATTAATTCTGTGTTTTCCTGTTTATTGTAAAAAAGTTGGGATTTTTTGGTATAGTTTTCAATTTTGTTTTATACTTGCACACATTTCATGTTAATGTTGTACTCTCATTTGATTTTGATTGGCTGTGTATAATCATGGAGATTTTATCTAGATTCTTTTACTATATTTTATATGTTATTCTGTTACATTGAAGTTAGATGTACCTCAAATCATTATAGTTACATTGGTAATATGGTGAGATTGCTATCATATCACTGTGTCATTTCCATTATGTTCATCTAATTTCCAATGGAGATGTCTGGTCAGAAGTGGTTTGTTTGGTTCAGTTGCTGGGCCCTCCTTGGATATTGGTGCTTCATGTGAAGTGGAATAACTTAGGGTAGGTCCCTTTAGCTGGATTTGGTCAGGGCAATAAAGAGAGATGTAATGCTTATGTTATTGCTCCTCTCTCTCAAGGTAAAATTGTGTGGTCTGAGATGGTATCAGGTTTGTTTTGGAGAAATACCACAGACCAATAACCTTGAAAGGTATTGGGAATAAAGAGGTCTGCTTTTTTCAAAATTCTGTGTAGGTGTCATAGTATGGCGCGATTTGCTGGTTAGGAAGTCATCTGATTTGATTTTAGTGATGGTGTTCACTGTGTTTTTTTAGTCCACAGGGACTTGGTTTTGGTAAATTTGTCACCAGTCTCTACTTCTATGTACCAGAGTAGTATGTGATATCTGATAGCCAGGGGTTTGAAACTATTTTTTTAAGAATTCTGTACTGACTGGATTTCCGGATTATCAGGTCCTAGGCTATAGGAACTTTAGTATTTGCTGCTATTTACAATAAGTGACACATAAGATTGGTAAAGACACCAATTTTGGAGATGGAGAGGCAAAGCTGAAGGGGAGGAGGTCTTTATTTGAAGATAACAATTCTTGTGTTGTTATGTTCAAAAGTCTTATCTAGTAAGTTTCCCATAGGAAGGTATTGAGAATAGATACATTTTTTTTTTTCAAAATTTCATGTAGGTGTCGTGGTATGGCACCATTTGCTTGTTAGGAAGTCATATGAGTTTATTTTACATGATGGTGTTCATTATGTTATTTTAGTCTTTGAAGCCAGTGACTCCATAGGGACTTGTTTTTTTATTACATTTGCCACCATTCTCTACTTATTTGTCCCAGAGTAGTATGTGATATCTAATAGGCAGGGATTTGAAACTATTTTTTTAAGAATTCTGGACTGACTGGTTTCCTGGATGATGAGGTCTTAGGCTATGGGAACTTTACTGTCTGCTGATTTTTATAATAAGTAACGCAAAGAATTGGTAAAGACACCAATTTTGGAGATGGAGAGGAAAGGCTGAAGGGGAGGAGGAGGCCTTTATTTGAAGATAACAATTCTTGTGTTGTTATGTTCAAAAGTCTTATCTAGTAAGTTTCCCATAGCTCGCTATCTTTTTTTCCAAATTCTTCATGTACCCACTATCTGACAAATATAATAGTGGTAGCATTATTTACTCACCTAATATTCCAAGAGCTGTTTTACAAATGGTTGGAGACTCATATGTATATTGGGCTTAAAGCCAATGCCTGTAGTGGTGCCATAGGTTTAGATAAAGAACCAGGACTGAAGCAGATTTTGAGAGCTTTTGTGTGATGATAAATTGTGTAGACTTAGGATATCCAGACCTTGTACGTTTTCCAATGTGTAGCTATCATGTGTTGTACTATAGAATCAATACATTTTGTAAAAAAAAGTGCTTATAAAGGGGTATACACTTCTGGGTGAATTAATTCTGTGTTTTCCTGTTTATTGTAAAAAAGTTGGGATTTTTTGGTATAGTTTTCAATTTTGTTTTATACTTGCACACATTTCATGTTAATGTTGTACTCTCATTTGATTTTGATTGGCTGTTTATAATCATGGAGATTTTATCTAGATTCTTTTACTATATTTTATATGTTATTCTGTTACATTGAAGTTAGATGTACCTCAAATCATTATAGTTACATTGGTAATATGGTGAGATTGCTATCATATCACTGTGTCATTTCCATTATGTTCATCTAATTTCCAATGGAGATGTCTGGTCAGAAGTGGTTTGTTTGGTTCAGTTGCTGGGCCCTCCTTGGATATTGGTGCTTCATGTGAAGTGGAATAACTTAGGGTAGGTCCCTTTAGCTGGATTTGATCAGGGCAATAAAGAGAGATGTAATGCTTATGTTATTGCTCCTCTCTCTCAAGGTAAAATTGTGTGGTCTGAGATGGTATCAGGTTTGTTTTGGAGAAATACCACAGACCAATAACCTTGAAAGGTATTGGGAATAAAGAGGTCTGCTTTTTTCAAAATTCTGTGTAGGTGTCATAGTATGGCACCATTTGTTGGTTAGGAAGTCATCTGATTTGATTTTAGTGATGGTGTTCACTGTGTTTTTTTTAGTCTTTGAAACCAGTGACTCCACAGGGACTTGGTTTTGGTAAATTTGTCCCCAGTCTCTACTTCTGTGTACCAGAGTAGTATGTGATATCTGATAGCCAGGGGTTTGAAACTATTTTTTTTTTTAATTCTGTACTGACTGGATTTCCGGATTATGAGGTCCTAGGTTATTGGAACTTTAGTATTTGCTGCTATTTACAATAAGTGACACATAAGATTGGTAAAGACACAATTTTGGAGATGGAGAGGCAAGGCTGAAGGGGAGGAGGAGGCCTTTATTTTAAGATAACAATTCTTGTGTTGTTATGTTCAAAAGTCTTATCTAGTAAGTTTCCCATAGGAAGGTATTGGGAATAGAGACATATTTTTCTTTCAAAATTCCATGTAGGTGTCATGGTATGGCACCATTTGCTTGTTAGAAAGTCATATGAGTTTATTTTACATGATGGTGTTCATTATGTTATTTTAGTCTTTGAAGCCAGTGACTCCATAGGGACTTGTTTTTTGATTAAATTTGCCACCAGTCTCTACTTCTGTGTACCGGAGTAGTATGTGATATCTGATAGCCAGGGGTTTGAAACTATTTTTTTAAGAATTCTGTGCTGACTGGATTTCCGGATTATGGGGTCCTAGGCTATAGGAACTTTAGTATTTGCTGCTATTTACAATAAGTGACACATAAGATTGGTAAAGACACCAATTTTGGAGATGGAGAGGCAAGGCTAAAGGGGAGGAGGAGGCCTTTATTTGAAAATAACAATTCTTGTGTTGTTATGTTCAAAAGTCTTATCTAGTAAGTTTCCCATAGGAAGGTTTTGGGAATAGAGACATATTTTTTTTTCAAAATTCCATGTAGGTGTCGTGGTATGGCACCATTTGCTTGTTAGGAAGTCATATGAGTTTATTTTACATGATGGTGTTCATTATGTTATTTTAGTCTTTGAAGCCAGTGACTCCATAGGGACTTGTTTTTTTATTAAATTTGCCACCAGTCTCTACTTATTTGTCCCAGAGTAGTATGTGATATCTCATAGGCAGGGATTTGAAACTATTTTTTTAAGAATTCTGGACTGACGGGTTTCCTGGATGATGAGGTCTTAGGCTATGGGAACTTTACTGTCTGCTGATTTTTATAATAAATAACGCAAAGAATTGATAAAGACACAATTTTTAGAGATGGAGAGGAAAGGCTGAAGGGGAGGAGGAGGCCTTTATTTGAAGATAACAATTCTTGTGTTGTTATGTTCAAAAGTCTAATCTAGTAAGTTTCCCATAGCTCGCTATCTTTTTTTCCAAATTCATCATGTACCCATTATCTGACAAATATAATAGAAGTAGCATTATTTACTCACCTAATATTCCAAGAGCTGTTTTACAAATGGTTGGAGACTCATATGTATATTGGGCTTAAAGCCAATGCCTGTAGTGGTGCCATAGGTTTAGATAAAGAACCAGGACTGAAGCAGATTTTGAGAGCTTTTGTGTGATGATAAATTGTGTAGACTTAGGATATCCAGACCATGTACGTTTTCCAATGTGTAGCTATCATGTGTTGTACTATAGAATCAATACATTTTGGAAAAAAAAGTGCTTGTAAAGGGGTATACACTTCTGGGTGAATTAATTCTGTGTTTTCCTGTTTATTGTAAAAAAGTTGGGATTTTTTGGTATAGTTTTCAATTTTGTTTTATACTTGCACACATTTCATGTTAATGTTGTACTCTCATTTGATTTTGATTGGCTGGTTATAATCATGGAGATTTTATCTAGATTATTTTACTATATTTTATATGTTATTCTGTTACATTGAAGTTAGATGTACCTCAAATCATTATAGTTACATTGGTAATATGGTGAGATTGCTATCATATCACTGTGTCATTTCCATTATGTTCATCTAATTTCCAATGGAGATGTCTGGTCAGAAGTGGTTTGTTTGGTTCAGTTGCTGGGCCCTCCTTGGATATTGGTGCTTCATGTGAAGTGGAATAACTTAGGGTAGGTCCCTTTATCTGGATTTGATCAGGGCAATAAAGAGAGATGTAATGCTTATGTTATTGCTCCTCTCTCTCAAGGTAAAATTGTGTGGTCTGAGATGGTATCATGTTTGTTTTTGAGAAATACCACAGACCAATAACCTTGAAAGGTATTGGGAATAAAGAGGTCTGCTTTTTTCAAAATTCTGTGTAGGTGTCATAGTATGGCACCATTTGCTGGTTAGGAAGTCATCTGATTTGATTTTAGTAATGGTGTTCACTGTGTTTTTTTAGTCCACAGGGACTTGGTTTTGGTAAATTTGTCACCAGTCTCTACTTCTGTGTACCAGAGTAGTATGTGATATCTGATAGCCAGGGGTTTGAAAATATTTTTTTAAGAATTCTGTACTGACTGGATTTCCTGATTATGAGGTCCTAGGCTATAGGAACTTTAGTATTTGCTGCTATTTACAATAAGTGACACATAAGATTGGTAAAGACACCAATTTTGGAGATGGAGAGGCAAAGCTGAATGGGAGGAGGTCTTTATTTGAAGATAACAATTCTTGTGTTGTTATGTTCAAAAGTCTTATCTAGTAAGTTTCCCATAGGAAGGTATTGAGAATAGATACATATTTTTTTTTTCAAAATTCCATGTAGGTGTCGTGGTATGGCACCATTTGCTTGTTAGGAAGTCATATGAGTTTATTTTACATGATGGTGTTCATTATGTTATTTTAGTCTTTGAAGCCAGTGACTCCATAGGGACTTGTTTTTTGATTAAATTTGCCACCAGTCTCTACTTATTTGTTTCAGAGTAGTATGTGATATCTCATAGGCAGGGATTTGAAACAATTTTTTTAAGAATTCTGGACTGACTGGTTTCCTGGATGATGAGGTCTTATGCTATGGGAACTTTACTGTCTGCTGATTTTTATAATAAGTAATGCAAAGAATTGGTAAAGACACCAATTTTGGAGATGGAGAGGAAAGGCTGAAGGGGAGGAGGAGGCCTTTATTTGAAGATAACAATTCTTGTGTTGTTATGTTCAAAAGTCTTATCTAGTAAGTTTCCCATAGCTCGCTATCTTTTTTTTTCAAATTCTTCATGTACCCACTATCTGACAAATATAATAGAAGTAGCATTATTTACTCACCTAATATTCCAAGAGCTGTTTTAAAAATGGTTGTAGACTCATATGTATATTGGGCTTAAAGCCAATTCCTGTAGTGGTGCCATAGGTTTAGATAAAGAACCAGGACTGAAGCAGATTTTGAGAGCTTTTGTGTGATGATAAATTGTGTAGACTTAGGATATCTAGACCTTGTACGTTTTCCAATGCGTAGCTATCATGTGTTGTACTATAGAATCAATACATTTTGTAAAAACAAAAGTGCTTGTAAAGGGGTATACACTTCTGGGTGAATTAATTCTGTGTTTTCCTGTTTACTGTAAAAAAGTTGGGATTTTTTGGTATAGTTTTCAATTTTGTTTTATACTTGCACACATTTCATGTTAATGTTGTACTCTCATTTGATTTTGATTGGCTGCGTATAATCATGGAGATTTTATCTAGATTCTTTTACTATATTTTATATGTTATTCTGTTACATTGAAGTTAGATGTACCTCAAATCATTATAGTTACATTGGTAATATGGTGAGATTGCTATCATATCACTGTGTCATTTCCATTATGTTCATCTAATTTCCAATGGAGATGTCTGGTCAGAAGTGGTTTGTTTGGTTCAGTTGCTGGGCCCTCCTTGGATATTGGTGCTTCATGTGAAGTGGAATAACTTAGGGTAGGTCCCTTTAGCTGGATTTGATCAGGGCAATAAAGAGAGATGTAATGCTTATGTTATTGCTCCTCTCTCTCAAGGTAAAATTGTGTGGTCTGAGATGGTATCAGGTTTGTTTTGGAGAAATACCACAGACCAATAACCTTGAAAGGTATTGGGAATAAATAGTTCTGCTTTTTTCTAAATTCTGTGTAGGTGTCATAGTATGGCGCGATTTGCTGGTTAGGAAATCATCTGATTTGATTTTAGTGATGGTGTTCACTGTGTTTTTTTAGTCTTTGAAACCAGTGACTCCACAGGGACTTGGTTTTGGTAAATTTTTCCCCAGTCTCTACTTCTGTGTACCAGAGTAGTATGTGATATCTGATAGCCAGGGGTTTGAAACTATTTTTTTTTTAAATTCTGTACTGACTGGATTTCCGGATTATGAGGTCCTAGGTTATTGGAACTTTAGTATTTGCTGCTATTTACAATAAGTGACACATAAGATTGGTAAAGACACCAATTTTGGAGATGGAGAGGCAAGGCTGAAGGGGAGCAGGAGGCCTTTATTTTAAGATAACAATTCTTGTGTTGTTATGTTCGAAAGTCTTATCTAGTAAGTATCCCATAGGAAGGTATTGAGAATAGAGACACTTTTTTTTATTTTCAAAATTCCATGTAGGTGTCATGGTATGGCACCATTTGCTTGTTAGGAAGTCATATGAGTTTATTTTACATGATGGTGTTCATTATGTTATTTTAGTCTTTGAAGCCAGTGACTCCATAGGGACTTGTTTTTTTGATTAAATTTGCCACCAGTCTCTACTTATTTGTCCCAGAGTAGTATGTGATATCTCATAGGCAGGGATTTGAAACTATTTTTTTAAGAATTCTGGACTGACTGGTTTCCTGGATGATGAGGTCTTAGGCTATGGGAACTTTACTGTCTGCTGATTTTTATAATAAGTAACGCAAAGAATTGGTAAAGACACCAATTTTGGAGATGGAGAGGAAAGGCTGAAGGGGAGGAGGAGGCCTTTATTTGAAGATAACAATTCTTGTGTTGTTATGTTCAAAAGTCTTATCTAGTAAGTTTCCCATAGCTCGCTATCTTTTTTTCCAAATTCTTCATGTACCCACTATCTGACAAATATAATAGAAGTAGCATTATTTACTCACCTAATATTCCAAGAGCTGTTTTACAAATGGTTGGAGACTCATATGTATATTGGGCTTAAAGCCAATGCCTGTAGTGGTGCCATAGGTTTAGATAAAGAACCAGGACTGAAGCAGATTTTGAGAGCTTTTGTGTGATGATAAATTGTGTAGACTTAGGATATCCAGAACCTTGTACGTTTTCCAATGCGTAGCTATCATGTGTTGTACTATATAATCAATACATTTTGGAAAAAAAAGTGCTTGTAAAGGGGTATACACTTCTGGGTGAATTAATTCTGTGTTTTCCTGTTTATTGTAAAAAAGTTGGGATTTTTTGGTATAGTTTTCAATTTTGTTTTATACTTGCACACATTTCATGTTAATGTTGTACTCTCATTTGATTTTGATTGGCTGTGTATAATCATGGAGATTTTATCTAGATTCTTTTACTATATTTTATATGTTATTCTGTTACATTGAAGTTAGATGTACCTCAAATCATTATAGTTACATTGGTAATATGGTGAGATTGCTATCATATCACTGTGTCATTTCCATTATGTTCATCTAATTTCCAATGGAGATGTCTGGTCAGAAGTGGTTTGTTTGGTTCAGTTGCTGGGCCCTCCTTGGATATTGGTGCTTCATGTGAAGTGGA
This sequence comes from Rhinoderma darwinii, assembly GCF_050947455.1. NCBI lineage: Eukaryota > Metazoa > Chordata > Amphibia > Anura > Rhinodermatidae > Rhinoderma > Rhinoderma darwinii. The sequence continues at coordinate 326,725,129 of NC_134688.1, read as the reverse complement.
ATAACTTAGGGTAGGTCCCTTAAGCTGGATTTGATCAGGGCAATAAAGAGAGATGTAATGCTTATGTTATTGCTCCTCTCTCTCAAGGTAAAATTGTGTGGTCTGAGATGGTATCAGGTTTGTTTTGGAGAAATACCACAGACCAATAACCTTAAAAGGTATTGGGAATAAAGAGGTCTGCTTTTTTCAAAATTCTGTGTAGGTGTCATAGTATGGCACCATTTGCTGGTTAGGAAGTCATCTGATTTGATTTTAGTGATGGTGTTCACTGTGTTTTTTTAGTCTTTGAAACCAGTGTCTCCACAGGGACTTGGTTTTGGTAAATTCGTCACCAGTCTCTACTTCTGTGTACCAGAGTAGTATGTGATATCTGATAGCCAGGGGTTTGAAACTATTTTTTTAAGAATTCTGTACTGACTGGATTTCCGGATTATGAGGTCCTAGGCTATAGGAACTTTAGTATTTGCTGCTATTTACAATAAGTGACACATAAGATTGGTAAAGACACCAATTTTGGAGATGGAGAGGCAAGGCTGAAGGGGAGGAGGAGGCCTTTATTTGAAGATAACAATTCTTGTGTTGTTATGTTCAAAAGTCTTATCTAGTAAGTTTCCCATAGGAAGGTATTGGGAATAGAGACATATTTTTTTTTCAAAATTCCATGTAGGTGTCGTGGTATGGCACCATTTGCTTGTTAGGAAGTCATATGAGTTTATTTTACATGATGGTGTTCATTATGTTATTTTAGTCTTTCAAGCCAGTGACTCCATAGGGACTTGTTTTTTTATTACATTTGCCACCAGTCTCTACTTATTTGTCCCAGAGTAGTATGTGATATCTCATAGGCAGGGATTTGAAACTATTTTTTTAAGAATTCTGGACTGACTTGTTTCCTTGATGATGAGGTCTTAGGCTATGGGAACTTTACTGTCTGCTGATTTTTATAATAAGTAACGCAAAGAATTGGTAAAGACACCAATTTTGGAGATGGAGAGGAAAGGCTGAAGGGGAGGAGGAGGCCTTTATTTGAAGATAACAATTCTTGTGTTGTTATGTTCAAAAGTCTTATCTAGTAAGTTTCCCATATCTCGCTATCTTTTTTTCCAAATTCTTCATGTACCCACTATCTGACAAATATAATAGAAGTAGCATTATTTACTCACCTAATATTCCAAGAGCTGTTTTACAAATTGTTGGAGACTCATATGTATATTGGGCTTAAAGCCAATGCCTGTAGTGGTGCCATAGGTTTAGATAAAGAACCAGGACTGAAGCAGATTTTGAGAGCTTTTGTGTGATGATAAATTGTGTAGACTTAGGATATCCAGACCTTGTACGTTTTCCAATATGTAGCTATCATGTGTTGTACTATAGAATCAATACATTTTGTAAAAAAAAGTGCTTGTAAAGGGGTATACACTTCTGGGTGAATTAATTCTGTGTTTTCCTGTTTATTGTAAAAAAGTTGGGATTTTTTGGTATAGTTTTCAATTTTGTTTTATACTTGCACACATTTCATGTTAATGTTGTACTCTCATTTGATTTTGATTGGCTGTGTATAATCATGGAGATTTTATCTAGATTCTTTTACTATATTTTATATGTTATTCTGTTACATTGAAGTTAGATGTACCTCAAATCATTATAGTTACATTGGTAATATGGTGAGATTGCTATCATATCACTGTGTCATTTCCATTATGTTCATCTAATTTCCAATGGAGATGTCTGGTCAGAAGTGGTTTGTTTGGTTCAGTTGCTGGGCCCTCCTTGGATATTGGTGCTTCATGTGAAGTGGAATAACTTAGGGTAGGTCCCTTTAGCTGGATTTGATCAGGGCAATAAAGAGAGATGTAATGCTTATGTTATTGCTCCTCTCTCTCAAGGTAAAATTGTGTGGTCTGAGATGGTATCAGGTTTGTTTTGGAGAAATACCACAGACCAATAACCTTAAAAGGTGTTGGGAATAAAGAGGTCTGCTTTTTTCAAAATTCTGTGTAGGTGTCATAGTATGGCACCATTTGCTGGTTAGGAAGTCATCTGATTTGATTTTAGTGATGGTGTTCACTGTGTTTTTTTAGTCTTTGAAACCAGTGACTCCACAGGGACTTGGTTTTGGTCAATTTGTCACCAGTCTCTACTTCTGTGTACCAGAGTAGTATGTGATATCTGATAGCCAGGGATTTGAAACTATTTTTTTAAGAATTCTGTACTGACTGGATTTCCGGATTATGAGGTCCTAGGCTATAGGAACTTTAGTATTTGCTCCTATTTACAATAAGTGACACATAAGATTGGTAAAGACACCAATTTTGGAGATGGAGAGGCAAGGCTGAAGGGGAGGAGGAGGCCTTTATTTGAAGATAACAATTCTTGTGTTGTTATGTTCAAAAGTCTTATCTAGTAAGTTTCCCATAGGAAGGTATTGGGAATAGAGACATATTTTTTTTCCAAAATTCCATGTAGGTGTCGTGGTATGGCACCATTTGCTTGTTAGGAAGTCATATGAGTTTATTTTACATGATGGTGTTCATTATGTTATTTTAGTCTTTCAAGCCAGTGACTCCATAGGGACTTGTTTTTTGATTACATTTGCCACCAGTCTCTACTTATTTGTCCAAGAGTAGTATGTGATATCTCATAGGCAGGGATTTGAAACTATTTTTTAAGAATTCTGGACTGACTGGTTTCCTGGATGATGAGGTCTTAGGCTATGGGAACTTTACTGTCTGCTGATTTTTATAATAAGTAACGCAAAGAATTGGTAAAGACACCAATTTTGGAGATGGAGAGGAAAGGCTGAAGGGGAGGAGGAGGCCTTTATTTGAAGATAACAATTCTTGTGTTGTTATGTTCAAAAGTCTTATCTAGTAAGTTTCCCATAGCTCGCTATCTTTTTTTCCAAATTCTTCATGTACCCACTATCTGACAAATATAATAGAAGTAGCATTATTTACTCACCTAATATTCCAAGAGCTGTTTTACAAATGGTTGGAGACTCATATGTATATTGGGCTTAAAGCCAATGCCTGTAGTGGTGCCATAGGTTTAGATAAAGAACCAGGACTGAAGCAGATTTTGAGAGCTTTTGTGTGATGATAAATTGTGTAGACTTAGGATATCCAGAACTTGTACGTTTTCCAATGCGTAGCTATCATGTGTTGTACTATAGAATCAATCAATTTTGTAAAAAAAAGTGCTTGTAAAGGGGTATACACTTCTGGGTGAATTAATTCTGTGTTTTCCTGTTTACTGTAAAAAAGTTGGGATTTTTTGGTATAGTTTTCAATTTTGTTTTATACTTGCACACATTTCATGTTAATGTTGTACTCTCATTTGATTTTGATTGGCTGTGTATAATCATGGAGATTTTATCTAGATTCTTTTACTATATTTTATATGTTATTCTGTTACGTTGAAGTTAGATGTACCTCAAATCATTATAGTTACATTGGTAATATGGAAAGATTGCTATCATATCACTGTGTCATTTCCATTATGTTCATCTAATTTCCAATGGAGATGTCTGGTCAGAAGTGGTTTGTTTGGTTCAGTTGCTGGGCCCTCCTTGGATATTGGTGCTTCATGTGAAGTGGAATAACTTAGGGTAGGTCCCTTTAGCTGGATTTGATCAGGGCAATAAAGAGAGATGTAATGCTTATGTTATTGCTCCTCTCTCTCAAGGTAAAATTGTGTGGTCTGAGATGGTATCATGTTTGTTTTGGAGAAATACCACAGACCAATAACCTTGAAAGGTATTGGGAATAAAGAGGTCTGCTTTTTTCAAAATTCTGTGTAGGTGTCATAGTATGGCGCCATTTGCTGGTTAGGAAGTCATCTGATTTGATTTTAGTGATGGTGTTCACTGTGTTTTTTTAGTCTTTGAAACCAGTGACTCCACAGGGACTTGGTTTTGGTAAATTTGTCACCAGTCTCTACTTCTGTGTACTAGAGTAGTATGTGATATCTGATAGCCATGGGTTTGAAACTATTTTTTTAAGAATTCTGTACTGACTGGATTTCTGGATTATGAGGTCCTAGGCTATAGAAACTTTAGTATTTGCTGCTATTTACAATAAGTGACACATAAGATTGGTAAAGACACCAATTTTGGAGATGGAGAGGCAAGGCTGAAGGGGAGGAGGAGGCCTTTATTTGAAGATAACAATTCTTGTGTTGTTATGTTCAAAAGTCTTATCTAGTAAGTTTCCCATAGGAAGGTATTGGGAATAGAGACATTTTTTTTTTTTTCAAAATTCCATGTAGGTGTCGTGGTATAGCACCATTTGCTTGTTAGGAAGTCATATGAGTTTATTTTACATGATGGTGTTCATTATGTTATTTTAGTCTTTGAAGCCAGTGACTCCATAGGGACTTGTTTTTTGATTAAATTTGCCACCAGTCTCTACTTATTTGTCCCAGAGTAGTATGTGATTTCTCATAGGCAGGGATTTGAAACTATTTTTTTAAGAATTCTGGACTGACTGGTTTCCTGGATGATGAGGTCTTAGGCTATGGGAACTTTACTGTCTGCTGATTTTTATAATAAGTAACGCAAAGAATTGGTAAAGACACCAATTTTGGAGATGGAGAGGAAAGGCTGAAGGGGAGGAGGAGGCCTTTATTTGAAGATAACAATTCTTGTGTTGTTATGTTCAAAAGTCTTATCTAGTAAGTTTCCCATAGCTCGCTATCTTTTTTTCCAAATTCTTCATGTACCCACTATCTGACAAATATAATAGAAGTAGCATTATTTACTCACCTAATATTCCAAGAGCTGTTTTACAAATGGTTGGAGACTCATATGTATATTGGGCTTAAAGCCAATGCCTGTAGTGGTGCCATAGGTTTAGATAAAGAACCAGGACTGAAGCAGATTTTGAGAGCTTTTGTGTGATGATAAATTGTGTAGACTTAGGATATCCAGTTCTTGTGCGTTTTCCAATGCGTGGCTATCATGTGTTGTACTATAGAATCAATACATTTTGTAAAAAAAAGTGCTTGTAAAGGGGTATACACTTCTGGGTGAATTAATTCTGTGTTTTCCTATTTACTGTAAAAAAGTTGGGATTTTTTGGTATAGTTTTCAATTTTGTTTTATACTTGCACACATTTCATGTTAATGTTGTACTCTCATTTGATTTTGATTGGCTGTGTATAATCATGGAGATTTTATCTAGATTCTTTTACTATATTTTATATGTTATTCTGTTACGTTGAAGTTAGATGTACCTCAAATCATTATAGTTACATTGGTAATATGGAAAGATTGCTATCATATCACTGTGTCATTTCCATTATGTTCATCTAATTTCCAATGGAGATGTCTGGTCAGAAGTGGTTTGTTTGGTTCAGTTGCTGGGCCCTCCTTGGATATTGGTGCTTCATGTGAAGTGGAATAACTTAGGGTAGGTCCCTTTAGCTGGATTTGATCAGGGCAATAAAGAGAGATGTAATGCTTATGTTATTGCTCCTCTCTCTCAAGGTAAAATTGTGTGGTCTGAGATGGTATCATGTTTGTTTTGGAGAAATACCACAGACCAATAACCTTGAAAGGTATTGGGAATAAAGAGGTCTGCTTTTTTCTAAATTCTGTGTAGGTGTCATAGTATGGCGCCATTTGCTGGTTAGGAAGTCATCTGATTTGATTTTAGTGATGGTGTTCACTGTGTTTTTTTAGTCTTTGAAACCAGTGACTCCACAGGGACTTGGTTTTGGTAAATTTGTCACCAGTCTCTACTTCTGTGTACTAGAGTAGTATGTGATATCTGATAGCAATGTGTTTGAAACTATTTTTTTAAGAATTCTGTACTGACTGGATTTCTGGATTATGAGGTCCTAGGCTATAGGAACTTTAGTATTTGCTGCTATTTACAATAAGTGACACATAAGATTGGTAAAGACACCAATTTTGGAGATGGAGAGGCAAGGCTGAAGGGGAGGAGGAGGCCTTTATTTGAAGATAACAATTATTGTGTTGTTATGTTCAAAAGTCTTATCTAGTAAGTTTCCCATAGGAAGGTATTGGAAATAGAGACATATTTTTTTTTCAAAATTCCATGTAGGTGTCGTGGTATGGCACCATTTGCTTGTTAGGAAGTTATATGAGTTTATTTTACATGATGGTGTTCATTATGTTATTTTAGTCTTTGAAGCCAGTGACTCCATAGGGACTTGTTTTTTTATTAAATTTGCCACCAGTCTCTACTTATTTTTCCCAGAGTAGTATGTGATATCTCATAGGCAGGGATTTGAAACTATTTTTTTAAGAATTCTGGACTGACTGGTTTCCTGGATGATGAGGTCTTAGGCTATGGGAACTTTACTGTCTGCTGATTGTTATAATAAGTAACGCAAAGAATTGGTAAAGACACCAATTTTGGAGATGGAGAGGAAAGGCTGAAGGGGAGGAGGAGGCCTTTATTTGAAGATAACAATTCTTGTGTTGTTATGTTCAAAAGTCTTATCTAGTAAGTTTCCCATAGCTCGCTATCTTTTTTTCAAAATTCTTCATGTACCCACTATCTGACAAATATAATAGAAGTAGCATTATTTACTCACCTAATATTCCAAGAGCTGTTTTACAAATGGTTGGAGACTCATATGTATATTGGGCTTAAAGCCAATGCCTGTAGTGGTGCCATAGGTTTAGATAAAGAACCAGGACTGAAGCAGATTTTGAGAGCTTTTGTGTGATGATAAATTGTGTAGACTTAGGATATCCAGTTCTTGTGCGTTTTCCAATGCGTAGCTATCATGTGTTGTACTATAGAATCAATCAATTTTGTAAAAAAAAGTGCTTGTAAATGGGTATACACTTCTGGGTGAATTAATTCTGTGTTTTCCTGTTTACTGTAAAAAAGTTGGGATTTTTTGGTATAGTTTTCAATTTTGTTTTATACTTGCGCACATTTCATGTTAATGTTGTACTCTCATTTGATTTTGATTGGCTGTGTATAATCATGGAGATTTTATCTAGATTCTTTTACTATATTTTATATGTTATTCTGTTACATTGAAGTTAGATGTACCTCAAATCATTATAGTTACATTGGTAATATGGTGAGATTGCTATCATATCACTGTGTCATTTCCATTATGTTCATCTAATTTCCACTGGAGATGTCTGGTCAGAAGTGGTTTGTTTGGTTCAGTTGCTGGGCCCTCCTTGGATATTGGTGCTTCATGTGAAGTGGAATAACTTAGGGTAGGTCCCTTTAGCTGGATTTGATCAGGGCAATAAAGAGAGATGTAATGCTTATGTTATTGCTCATCTCTCTCAAGGTAAAATTGTGTGGTCTGAGATGGTATCATGTTTGTTTTGGAGAAATACCACAGACCAATAACCTTGAAAGGTATTGGGAATAAAGAGGTCTGCTTTTTTCAAAATTCTGTGTAGGTGTCATAGTATGGCACCATTTGCTGGTTAGGAAGTCATCTGATTTGATTTTAGTAATGGTGTTCACTGTGTTTTTTTAGTCTTTGAAACCAGTGACTCCACAGGGACTTGGTTTTGGTAAATTTGTCACCAGTCTCTACTTCTGTGTACCAGAGTAGTATGTGATATCTGATAGCCAGGGATTTGAAACTATTTTTTTCAGAATTCTGTACTGACTGGATTTCCGGATTATGAGGTCCTAGGCTATAGGAACTTTAGTATTTGCTGCTATTTACAATAAGTGACACATAAGATTGGTAAAGACACCAATTTTGGAGATGGAGAGGCAAGGCTGAAGGGGAGGAGGAGGCCTTTATTGGAAGATAACAATTCTTGTGTTGTTATGTTCAAAAGTCTTATCTAGTAAGTTTCCCATAGGAAGGTATTGGGAATAGAGACATATTTTTTTTTCAAAATTCCATGTAGGTGTCGTGGTATGGCACCATTTGCTTGTTAGGAAGTCATATGAGTTTATTTTACATGATGGTGTTCATTATGTTATTTTAGTCTTTGAAGCCAGTGACTCCATAGGGACTTGTTTTTTTTATTAAATTTGCCACCAGTCTCTGCTTATTTTTCCCAGAGTAGTATGTGATATCTCATAGGCAGGGATTTGAAACTATTTTTTTAAGAATTCTGTACTGACTGGTTTCCTGGATGATGAGTTCTTAGGCTATGGGAACTTTACTGTCTGCTGATTGTTATAATAAGTAACGCAAAGAATTGGTAAAGACACCAATTTTGGAGATGGAGAGGAAAGGCTGAAGGGGAGGAGGAGGCCTTTATTTGAAGATAACAATTCTTGTGTTGTTATGTTCAAAAGTCTTATCTAGTAAGTTTCCCATAGCTCGCTATCTTTTTTTCCAAATTCTTCATGTACCCACTATCTGACAAATATAATAGAAGTAGCATTATTTACTCACCTAATATTCCAAGAGCTGTTTTACAAATGGTTGGAGACTCATATGTATATTGGGCTTAAAGCCAATGCCTGTAGTGGTGCCATAGGTTTAGATAAAGAACCAGGACTGAAGCAGATTTTGAGAGCTTTTGTGTGATGATAAATTGTGTAGACTTAGGATATCCAGTTCTTGTGCGTTTTCCAATGCGTAGCTATCATGTGTTGTACTATAGAATCAATCAATTTTGTAAAAAAAAGTGCTTGTAAATGGGTATACACTTCTGGGTGAATTAATTCTGTGTTTTCCTGTTTACTGTAAAAAAGTTGGGATTTTTTGGTATAGTTTTCAATTTTGTTTTATACTTGCGCACATTTCATGTTAATGTTGTACTCTCATTTGATTTTGATTGGCTGTGTATAATCATGGAGATTTTATCTAGATTCTTTTACTATATTTTATATGTTATTCTGTTACATTGAAGTTAGATGTACCTCAAATCATTATAGTTACATTGGTAATATGGTGAGATTGCTATCATATCACTGTGTCATTTCCATTATGTTCATCTAATTTCCACTGGAGATGTCTGGTCAGAAGTGGTTTGTTTGGTTCAGTTGCTGGGCCCTCCTTGGATATTGGTGCTTCATGTGAAGTGGAATAACTTAGGGTAGGTCCCTTTAGCTGGATTTGATCAGGGCAATAAAGAGAGATGTAATGCTTATGTTATTGCTCATCTCTCTCAAGGTAAAATTGTGTGGTCTGAGATGGTATCAGGTTTGTTTTGGAGAAATACCACAGACCAATAACCTTGAAAGGTATTGGGAATAAAGAGGTCTGCTTTTTTCAAAATTCTGTGTAGGTGTCATAGTATGGCACCATTTGCTGGTTAGGAAGTCGTCTGATTTGATTTTAGTAATGGTGTTCACTGTGTTTTTTTGGTCTTTGAAACCAGTGACTCCACAGGGACTTGGTTTTGGTAAATTTGTCACCAGTCTCTACTTCTGTGTACCAGAGTAGTATGTGATATCTGATAGCCAGGGATTTGAAACTATTTTTTTCAGAATTCTGTACTGACTGGATTTCCGGATTATGAGGTCCTAGGCTATAGGAACTTTAGTATTTGCTGCTATTTACAATAAGTGACACATAAGATTGGTAAAGACACCAATTTTGGAGATGGAGAGGCAAGGCTGAAGGGGAGGAGGAGGCCTTTATTGGAAGATAACAATTCTTGTGTTGTTATGTTCAAAAGTCTTATCTAGTAAGTTTCCCATAGGAAGGTATTGGGAATAGAGACATATTTTTTTTTCAAAATTCCATGTAGGTGTCGTGGTATGGCACCATTTGCTTGTTAGGAAGTCATATGAGTTTATTTTACATGATGGTGTTCATTATGTTATTTTAGTCTTTGAAGCCAGTGACTCCATAGGGACTTGTTTTTTTTATTAAATTTGCCACCAGTCTCTGCTTATTTTTCCCAGAGTAGTATGTGATATCTCATAGGCAGGGATTTGAAACTATTTTTTTAAGAATTCTGTACTGACTGGTTTCCTGGATGATGAGGTCTTAGGCTATGGGAACTTTACTGTCTGCTGATTGTTATAATAAGTAACGCAAAGAATTGGTAAAGACACCAATTTTGGAGATGGAGAGGAAAGGCTGAAGGGGAGGAGGAGGCCTTTATTTGAAGATAACAATTCTTGTGTTGTTATGTTCAAAAGTCTTATCTAGTAAGTTTCCCATAGCTCGCTATCTTTTTTTCCAAATTCTTCATGTACCCACTATCTGACAAATATAATAGAAGTAGCATTATTTACTCACCTAATATTCCAAGAGCTGTTTTACAAATGGTTGGAGACTCATATGTATATTGGGCTTAAAGCCAATGCCTGTAGTGGTGCCATAGGTTTAGATAAAGAACCAGGACTGAAGCAGATTTTGAGAGCTTTTGTGTGATGATAAATTGTGTAGACTTAGGATATCCAGTTCTTGTGCGTTTTCCAATGCGTAGCTATCATGTGTTGTACTATAGAATCAATCAATTTTGTAAAAAAAAAGTGCTTGTAAAGGGGTATACACTTCTGGGTGAATTAATTCTGTGTTTTCCTGTTTACTGTAAAAAAGTTGGGATTTTTTGGTATAGTTTTCAATTTTGTTTTATACTTGCACACATTTCATGTTAATGTTGTACTCTCATTTGATTTTGATTGGCTGTGTATAATCATGTAGATTTTATCTAGATTCTTTTACTATATTTTATATGTTATTCTGTTACGTTGAAGTTAGATGTACCTCAAATCATTATAGTTACATTGGTAATATGGTGAGATTGCTATCATATCACTGTGTCATTTCCATTATGTTCATCTAATTTCCAATGGAGATGTCTGGTCAGAAGTGGTTTGTTTGGTTCAGTTGCTGGGCCCTCCTTGGATATTGGTGCTTCATGTGAAGTGGAATAACTTAGGGTAGGTCCCTTAAGCTGGATTTGATCAGGGCAATAAAGAGAGATGTAATGCTTATGTTATTGCTCCTCTCTCTCAAGGTAAAATTGTGTGGTCTGAGATAGTATCATGTTTGTTTGGGAGAAATACCACAGACCAATAACCTTGAAAGGTATTGGGAATAAAGAGGTCTGCTTTTTTCAAAATTCTGTGTAGGTGTCATAGTATGGCGCCATTTGCTGGTTAGGAAGTCATCTGATTTGATTTTAGTGATGGTGTTCACTGTGTTTTTTTAGTCTTTGAAACCAGTGACTCCACAGGGACTTGGTTTTGGTAAATTTGTCACCAGTCTCTACTTCTGTGTACTAGAGTAGTATGTATTATCTGATAGCCATGGGTTTGAAACTATTTTTTTAAGAATTCTGTACTGACTGGATTTCTGGATTATGAGGTCCTAGGCTATAGGAACTTTAGTATTTGCTGCTATTTACAATAAGTGACACATAAGATTGGTAAAGACACCAATTTTGGAGATGGAGAGGCAAGGCTAAAGGGGAGGAGGAGGCCTTTATTTGAAGATAACAATTCTTGTGTTGTTATGTTCAAAAGTCTTATCTAGTAAGTTTCCCATAGGAAGGTATTGGGAATAGAGACATATTTTTTTTTCAAAATTCCATGTAGGTGTCGTGGTATGGCACCATTTGCTTGTTAGGAAGTCATATGAGTTTATTTTACGTGATGGTGTTCATTATGTTATTTTAGACTTTGAAGCCAGTGACTCCATAGGGACTTGTTTTTTTATTAAATTTGCCACCAGTCTCTACTTATTTGTCCCAGAGTAGTATGTGATATCTCATAGGCAGGGATTTGAAACTATTTTTTTAAGAATTCTGGACTGACTGGTTTCCTGGATGATGAGGTCTTAGGCTATGGGAACTTTACTGTCTGCTGATTTTTATAATAAGTAACGCAAAGAATTGGTAAAGACACCAATTTTGGAGATGGAGAGGAAAGGCTGAAGGGGAGGAGGAGGCCTTTATTTGAAGATAACAATTCTTGTGATGTTATGTTCAAAAGTCTTATCTAGTAAGTTTCCCATAGCTCGCTATCTTTTTTTCCAAATTCTTCATGTACCCACTATCTGACAAATATAATAGAAGTAGCATTATTTACTCACCTAATATTCCAAGAGCTGTTTTACAAATGGTTGGAGACTCATATGTATATTGGGCTTAAAGCCAATGCCTGTAGTGGTGCCATAGGTTTAGATAAAGAACCAGGACTGAAGCAGATTTTGAGAGCTTTTGTGTGATGATAAATTGTGTAGACTTAGGATATCCAGACCTTGTACGTTTTCCAATGTGTAGCTATCATGTGTTGTACTATAGAATCAATACATTTTGGGAAAAAAGTGCTTGTAAAGGGGTATACACTTCTGGGTGAATTAATTCTGTGTTTTCCTGTTTATTGTAAAAAAGTTGGGATTTTCTGGTATAGTTTTCAATTTTGTTTTATACTTGCACACATTTCATGTTAATGTTGTACTCTCATTTGATTTTGATTGGCTGTGTATAATCATGGAGATTTTATCTAGATTCTTTTACTATATTTTATATGTTATTCTGTTACATTGAAGTTAGATGTACCTCAAATCATTATAGTTACATTGGTAATATGGTGAGATTGCTATCATATCACTGTGTCATTTCCATTATGTTCATCTAATTTCCAATGGAGATGTCTGGTCAGAAGTGGTTTGTTTGGTTCAGTTGCTGGGCCCTCCTTGGATATTGGTGCTTCATGTGAAGTGGAATAACTTAGGGTAGGTCCCTTTAGCTGGATTTGGTCAGGGCAATAAAGAGAGATGTAATGCTTATGTTATTGCTCCTCTCTCTCAAGGTAAAATTGTGTGGTCTGAGATGGTATCAGGTTTGTTTTGGAGAAATACCACAGACCAATAACCTTGAAAGGTATTGGGAATAAAGAGGTCTGCTTTTTTCAAAATTCTGTGTAGGTGTCATAGTATGGCGCCATTTGCTGGTTAGGAAGTCATCTGATTTGATTTTAGTGATGGTGTTCACTGTGTTTTTTTAGTCTTTGAAACCAGTGACTCCACAGGGACTTGGTTTTGGTAAATTTGTCACCAGTCTCTTCTTCTGTGTACCAGAGTAGTATGTGATATCTGATAGCCAGGAGTTTGAAACTATTTTTTTAAGAATTCTGTACTGACTGGATTTCCGGATTATGAGGCCCTAGGCTATAGGAACTTTAGTATTTGCTGCTATTTACAATAAGTGACACATAAGATTGGTAAAGACACCAATTTTGGAGATGGAGAGGCAAGGCTGAAGGGGAGGAGGAGGAGGCCTTTATTTGAAGATAACAATTCTTGTGTTGTTATGTTCAAAAGTCTTATCTAGTAAGTTTCCCATAGGAAGGTATTGGGAATAGAGACATATTTTTTTTTCAAAATTCCATGTAGGTGTCGTGGTATGGCACCATTTGCTTGTTAGGAAGTCATATGAGTTTATTTTACATGATGGTGTTCATTATGTTATTTTAGTCTTTGAAGCCAGTGACTCCATAGGGACTTGTTTTTTTTATTAAATTTGCCACCAGTCTCTGCTTATTTTTCCCAGAGTAGTATGTGATATCTCATAGGCAGGGATTTGAAACTATTTTTTTAAGAATTCTGTACTGACTGGTTTCCTGGATGATGAGGTCTTAGGCTATGGGAACTTTACTGTCTGCTGATTGTTATAATAAGTAACGCAAAGAATTGGTAAAGACACCAATTTTGGAGATGGAGAGGAAAGGCTGAAGGGGAGGAGGAGGCCTTTATTTGAAGATAACAATTCTTGTGTTGTTATGTTCAAAAGTCTTATCTAGTAAGTTTCCCATAGCTCGCTATCTTTTTTTCCAAATTCTTCATGTACCCACTATCTGACAAATATAATAGAAGTAGCATTATTTACTCACCTAATATTCCAAGAGCTGTTTTACAAATGGTTGGAGACTCATATGTATATTGGGCTTAAAGCCAATGCCTGTAGTGGTGCCATAGGTTTAGATAAAGAACCAGGACTGAAGCAGATTTTGAGAGCTTTTGTGTGATGATAAATTGTGTAGACTTAGGATATCCAGTTCTTGTGCGTTTTCCAATGC